>NC_092388.1:17582743-17885773 GCF_030028105.1 Mobula birostris
AATGTGCCTCAAATTCTGAACCTTTGTAAGGATCTACAGCTTTTATCTTACAGCATGGTTACAGGCCATTCCAGTCCAATGAACCTGCACTAACCAGATACACCCATGTGACCAATTAGCCTACTAACCCATTTGTCTTTGGAATGCGGGAGGAAACCAGAGCACCATGAGGAAACCCACATGATTATGGGGAGAATGTACAAACTCCGTTCAGGCAGCAACAGAGTTGAAACCAAGTTGCTGGTGCAGTAGCAGAGTTATGCCACCGACTACGTTACCAAACTACTCTGATTATTCAGAAAAATGTGGCATGCGTTTACTTTTAATCTTTAGAATATGCTGACAAAAATAGCAACTTGCAGCTTTACAACCTAAGGATTTTAGTTCAGTATCTGACTTTTGGAGAGCACATTTTACAAAGCTTGGCAAGTGAAAACTGCAAAAAAAAATGTACTGAAAGTAATCTAAATAGATGTGATTTGCTGGATGAAAATATATCACACAAGTACAGACACAACAGCATAAAAGAAAAACAAATATTTTCTTGTGATAAAAGGGCACTCTGTTTGGAATTGCTTGTGATTAAATAAAGTCACTGCAGCTGAACTTGAATCTTCTGAAGTTTAGTGTGTTAATTGGAAACAGGTTCTTTGCCAAAAAACAGAGACAGATTATTCAATGACTGTTGACATGACATGTTTATATTCCATGTTAGTTTAGTGATACCTTCTCTGATGTTTAAGTTGTTTAGCAGGGGTCTAATATGACTTATTGTAAGCCTGTGCATGCTGCTGCAATGCAGTGCGTTGTCCAGCAACGACCATAAGCTACGTGAGGTAAGATGCAAATTGGACACTTTACCAAGCAAAGAGACAGACCATTTTTCACATCCAACTTACAAATGAACGATTTTTAAACATGAATATTGCCCTTTATTTGCAGTCATTGGCCATTCCTAAGATGCCAAGCAACAATATCATTTCCTATTTCTACTTCCTTCCAGTTCCAGAGAGCGCCCATATTCCAGACAGTGCATCCATTTAAATTAACTACAGTAAACACTCCATCCCCTATCATTTCTCTCTCTCTCTGTTCACCTGTTTTTTTTTGTCTGAGTATGCAACTAATCTAATACAATGCCAGAAATAAAGTAAAACCATAGAAACAACATTTTGAACTCAAAACATCACTTTTTAAAGAATGGAGTATATTCCTTACACTCATTTAAAACATTAAGTATATTATTAGATTAGATTAGATTAGATTATGAGGACACACAGTCCTCTTTTATTGACATTTAGTAATGCATACATTAAGAAATGATACAATATTCCTCCGGTGTGATATCACAGAAACACAGGACAGACCAAGACTGAAAAACTAACAAAAATCACATAATTATGACATATAGTTACAACAGTGCAACAATACCATACCTTGATGAAGAACAGGCCATGGCACAGTAAAAAAGTTCAAAGTTTCTCGAATGTCCCACAGCTCACACTGATGGGAGAAGGAAGAAAACTCTCCCTGCTATACCCGACCACAGTCTGACTCTGAGTCGTCCGAAAACTCCGAGCTCTGATTAGCCCTCCGACACCAAGTACCAAGCACCATCTCTATCCAATCGTTTCGACCTCAGCCTTGGTCGCCAGCAGCAGGCAAAGCCAGGGATTTTGGGGCCTTCCCTCCAGAGATTCTCGATTGCACAGTAGCAGCGGCAGGGAACCTGGCATATCAGAAATTTCTTCAGATGTTCCTCTGTGCCTCCCCACGTCTGTCTTCATCAAATCAGAATTGTCCACGGTCCCTATTTAACAGACACGATATCATTTCACCGGAGAGCTGCGCGCACTGCCATCTTCTCCTCCTGCCTACTAACATAGATATATTCAACTTTAAAGGGATTTTCCAAAGAAATCCTTCTGCATACTACAGTGATTTTGAAACAGATATCATATTTATTTATTTATCTAAGGGTACAGCACGGTAACAGGCTCTTTTGGTCCATGACCCCATGCCACACAGTTGCAACTATGTGACCAGTTAAACCTCCAAACCCATAGACATCTTTGGAATCTGGAAGCAAAATGGAGCACCCAGAGGAGACCCATGTGGTTGCAGAGAGAATGTAGAAACCCCTTAAAGAAAGCAGTACAGGCCTCTGGTGCCGTCACAGAGTTACACTAACTGTGATGCTGCAGTGCTGCCTGGCAAACATATTGGGAAATGCATCGTTTGCATCAATCAGATCTATGAAGATTGTGCCAAGGGTAGCCTGCAAGTGTCACTTGGCTTCCAGCACCAACATAGCATGCTCATAATTTACTAACCTTTAACCTTTACTAACCTATACAGATGACCGAAGAATCAGTAAAAAATTAACCACTTCCTAGAAGAATAAAAAATAATCCCCAATAAGGCAGGCTGGATATATGTCTCTACCAAAGGTGGTGTAAGACACTCCTGCTTAGACACCACCCCCCCACAACTGATCAGGGTCATGTGAAGCCATGGGAGCACATGGTGGATGGTCGTATGAGTAGCCGGTGCATCTCACAAATCCTGGTTAATGTGACCTCTGACACCAGGTAGACAATTTCTGAAGAGCATTGATAATAGCTGGAGTCACCCATCTTGTAAAGGCACTGCCCGGAAGTAGGTAATGGTAAACCACTTCTGAAGAAAAATTTGCCAGGAGCAATCATGGTCAAAGACCATGATCACCTAATGTCATACGACACGTCACATAATGATGATGATGACGATGAATATTTGTTTCTGGAGGAAGTTGAAGGGTGTGAGTAAAGGACTGATAGTTATCAATAAATAAGAGCCAAACATTGTCTTTGGGTGATTGCCTTGAATGGCGGTTAGAATATTACGAGGTTTTGGTACTTGTGTAGCAAATGCACCTTATTATTTGTTAATTTATTCATGCTATCGTCCTCTAGAAGACAAGCATCAGATGCCAAGACGCCAACAACAGTCCAAACATTTGCATAGGCGACTACACCCTAGACGTTGTGAATGAGTTCACCTATCTTGGCTCCACCATCTCAAGCAACTTCCTCCTCAACACTAAACTCAACAAGTGGATCAACAGAGCAGCAGCAACGATGTCTCGCCTGGCAGTAAGAGTCTGGGAGAACTCCAAGATGAAGGCCCACCAGGCCTGTGTGCTCAGTACATGCCTGCATGGCAGCGAAACATGGACCACCTACTCCCACCAAGAGCATAGCCTAAACACATTCCACCTCCTCTACCCCAGGAGAATCCTGGGCACCACATGGCAGGATCTCGTCCCAAACAAGGACATTCTAGAACAAGCATCCATTGCAAGCCTGTTCGCCCTCCTCACTCAGCGTTGCCCGTGTTGGCTTGGCTACATCAGCCACATGAGGGTCGGCCGGATCCCCAAAGACGTACTGTATGGAGAGCTCGCCAACAGCACCAGGCCCACTGGAAGACCAGCCCTGCCTTATATAGACACCAGTAAGCATGACATGAAAGCAGGGGACATTGACCAAACAACCTGGGAAGTCATGGCAGCCAACCGCAGCAGCTGAAGACAGACCATCAAGGCTGGTGTAAAGAGGAGCAAGCAGAAGAGAGAAGAGCAGCTGGAAGCAAACAGAGAGCACAGATACTCAGGGAGGTGTTGACATCAGCACCTCCATACCTGGCACAACTTTCACTTGCAGAGGACCTGCCACTGCAAAATTGTACTGTACAGCCATAGCAGGCATTGCAGCCTGACAATGGACCGACCCAAAGCACTCACTATATTTCCATTGTCCTACAAAACAGATGGATGCCATCACAATCACAATTTGTTAATTTATTTGTGCTATTATTACCTGATGTGTTGTGTGTGTGAGTTGCCATATGGTGTTGTACATCTTGGCTTAGGGGAACGTTGTTTCGTTTGCCTTACACCGACGCCCGACGCCCGCCCCCTAGGCCTGAGGTGACGTAGTAGCAGTCGTTGTGTTTCGTCTGGCTGTGTAGATATACTGTAAATGGATGGATGACAATTGACTTGAACCTGTCTGGAGGTTATAGTTGAATGAAGTTTTGGAGAAAGAACATTAATAAGTGAAGAATAAAGAAGCAACATTAGCCACACTCTACTTTTCTGGTACTTCACCTGTGGCAAGTGATTGCTGAACTCCCTTGAATCCAAATACAGACATATCACACAGCTTCAAGGGCAGTCCAGGCTGTTTCTGCTAATCCCTGCTGCAGACCACAGATGATTTCTCACTGTTGCATTAGGAATGTCAGTTGAATTCCATAATAAAAGACAGAAGACTTCCACTACATCTTTTTCAGCTTATACATGCAAGCAGCTTAGACAGGGATGTAGATAAATACAGGTATTCATAGACTCCTTACAAATATTTCCCTGACAACTCCCTGCCAGAGGTGTCTGGCCGAATTCCCTAACAGTCTCTGTAACTCTCTTTTTGTGGTGTGATCCTTTAAGGGCTAGCTGCCAAGATCACAGCTGCTAGGCCAAGCACTGGTAACCGTGAGAACCTGCAGTAGATCAAAGCGGTAGATAGGACAAGAATGACAGAGCCCAGGGAACTCCAACAACACTGGGCTGTGAACCTCTTGAAGGAGATGTTTTTGGGACTTTCTAAACAACATTGGGGTGACATGCAAGACTCTTTTAACACCATTAAAAGGCAGAAAAAAAAAATTCAAGACATTCAGCTATATGGATACATCTAACCTTTCATAGGTTTTCTCCAGTGTTATCCCCTGTGACTAAAAGTAAATCTTTGTGAGCTTATTTTCACATCAAATATTTGAGACCCTTTTGAGTAGTCACTGAACACACTATAGTAGCCTTTCTTCAGAGATGACTCCTTAAAGGCCTGCTGTGTTCTTGATGTATTTTTCACTTATCTGTCAAACTCTGGTTGTTCTGACTTGCAGACTGACTTGCCTTAAAAGAATTGGAGCAGGATTTTTTCCCTTTGGATTCTGAGCTTGCGTTGTAAATCATATACACTCAAGAGCTCTTAGAAGCCTAAAGTACTCAAGCTGTGTGCAGAGGAAGTTAGATGTCAGCAAAGGAGATCAAAAACTCTGAGGAAAAATAACACCAAAAGAATTACGTTTTTATGTCCTTTCTTTCTTGAACATTATATAAGATTACAGATGTATTAAAAAAGTGAAAAGACTGCCTTCTGTCTGCTAGAAGGAAGTAATAGTGACGGGCTAACAGAATTTATTGTTATCCTTGAAAGAGCAAAAGTGAAGGATTTACTGATGTTACTGACTCCCAAATCTTCGTACCACATTGATCTGAACGTTGACATATTTTCTCTAAGAGCAATAACTCATTCTCCGTAGTTCTAATGCAGTTAGACTATCAATGGTTGGTGCTTCCATGCAATTGTATTTTAATGTAGAAATCCCACAGTTGCTGCTGGTGATTCCACAGGCAGTCCAATGAGGAGGAACTTCTTTAGTCAGTGTGTGTGGTGAATCTGTGGAATTGATTACCACAGATGACTTTGAGGCCAAGCCATTAGGTATATTTGAAACAGAGGTTGTTAGGTTCTCGGTTAGTAATGCTGTCAAAGGTTACATGGATAACACAAAAGAAAAGAATTGAGAAAGATAATAAATCAGCCATGATAGAATGGTAAGACAGACTCAATGGGCCAAATAGCCTAATTCTGCTCCTATATCTAATAGTATTATGTTGTAACATCTTCCATCGAATCAAAAAATGGTTTAAATTTCAGTTACTTACTGATGAGTTGTACTGTAACATATCCTACATGAATTCTGTGAATATATTTAATAGTGTACTGACCTACTTGCTCCTCGGCACCCCCTCTAGAACTGAAGAACTAATTTTACGAATGCGGCTAATACTTTGTTTGCACAAATATTTTAAAATGCACTCAGTGGCCACATTAATAGCCACACCTATACACCTCCTTGTTTATGAAAATATCTCATCAGCCAATCATGTGGCAGGAACTCAATGCATAAAAGCATTCAGACATGGTCAAGAGGTTTAGTTGTTGTTCAGACCAAATACCAGAATGGGGAAGAAACATGATCTAAATGACTTTGACCATGAAATTATTGTTGGTGCCAGACAGGGTGGTTTGAGTATCTAAGAAGCTGCTGATCTCTTTGAATTTTCATGTGCAACAGTCACTAGGGTTTACAGAGAATGGTGTAAAAATCAAATAAAATATCCAGTGAGCTGCAGTTCTGTGGGTAAAAATGCCTTGTTAATGAAAGAGTTCAGAGGAGAATGGCTAAACTGGTTCAAGCTGTCAGGAGGTCAACAATACTCAAATAACCATGCATTACAACAGTAGTGTGTAGAAGGATATTTCCGAAAGCACAACACATTAAAACTTGAAATGGATGGGCTACAGCAGCAGAAGACCATGAACATACACTCAGTGACCACTTTATTAGGGACAGAAGGTACCTGTTAAAGTGGGCACTGAGTATATAATAGGTGTAATAATGATAAAGAATAATTGTTATATTTAAATGCTTATCAACTTCTGGCTTCCAACATTGCCATATTCAGATTTTCCAATCGTTATTTAAGACACAGTAAAATGTTTAAAATGTAGTAAAATATGTTTAAAATTTTGATTTGTGTGAAGCTTCTATATTTTGTTCAGTGGCTTGCCCGGCTTGATGACATCACCACCGCAAGACATAAGGGATTCCTTTGAACAGTAGCAGCCATCAGCAAGGTTGAAATTTTCACTAGAGAGATCATTAGATAAATGTATGGAGTTGCCTTAAAGGTAGGCAACAATCTCTATCACTTTATCACTGGCAACTCAAAAGTATTTCTCATACGCTCTCCATGTCCAAACAAAAAGAAGTGTCTCTGACCTTTAATTTATTTGTCCTTGCAATAGCTTTGCATTGAAATCTAGTACTTACGTACTGCCTGTTAAGCTGTTGGTGTTTCGGGCAGGAATAAAGGTCCTCCATCTCTGGGATTCATTCATTGTGTCAGTAGCTTCCACCTAGTTTTCTCTACTGCCTGTCCTGCAAATCCTGGATGGAGACCCAGGAACACTGTCACGTTCTGTTGCAGAAGGACTCTTTATTGCTGTTTCCGTAACAATTTTGTTTTACCAGTCAGGGTTTTTAACCCCGAGCCGAACTCCTGAACCTGGTGGACCGGTGGACCATTTTTAGTCTGTCCTCTACCTTTGACCTATTTGGTTTGGGCGACCTGCAATGAGCCAAAGCGTAAAGCCCTGACTCTAGCCAACGTAGCTCCCTGGGTCACTGAGGCATGCAAACCTCCTAACAATGACAAGGTCGTGGTCCTCTTGGAGAACAGAAACCTAGGGTTACTTGAAAATTAAAACTGATAGTCATAGCAACTTGACTGCATAGTTGAATATTGCATTGTTCCTAAATTGACAGTAATGTCTGAGCTTAATAAAAATCCAAAGTTACAGAAAACACTCAGCAGAGTGGGGAGCATGAAGCAGCAATCTTCTGCAAAGTAGGTTCTGACATTATGAAAGAGCAGATACTATGGCAAGATGCCAATGATTAATATTTTAGAAAATAAATTCAACCTGCTTTAATGATATCAATGAATCTTATGCAAAGTTGAACTTAAGTCCAATTCTAAACTGCTCTAATTCTGGGCTAACAGTGATCTTTCACACCAGTACTAAGCTTCCATTGTTAAAGTTTGGTGCTGCATCTGCTAAGAGATGAATGCAATGGCTTGGGTTATGAGACTGGACTACATTTGATGACTACATAAAGTTCAGATTTTGTTTCAGTTTAAATTGCAGGAAGATAACATAAGAATATAAAACTGGTTTCTCATGTTACAAAATGTCTCTGTACCAGAAATAAATTGAAGACGACCAACATGGGCCAAACAGCCCATTGATATGTGGAGACCAATCAGTGTAGCAAATTATAACTAATTGGGTAATAACTATATCTTAGCCTGAATTGTTAATCAAACCAAAGCTTGGAACACAATATTGGAGGATTGGTCAAGTTGGAAAAACTCAATTTCTACAAACTGAACTCTTTCTCAATGTATCGTAAGCAGGTTTTGGGCTTCCCTGCATTTTCGTTCTTTTGTTGAATTCCTCAGTCAGTTCTAACTAGACATTCTGCACCTGAATATAGACCTGAAGTCATTACTACATGTCATGAAACCAGCATTAGTAGGAAAATGCACAATGCAGTGAACAATATTGTTGTGAACAAGACACAGGAGGTTCCAGCGTTCAGCTGTACGTGAATCCCAGCAGCAAAGGCTAATACATAGTTCTTTCATCAGGGAGAAACACATAATCTTCAGAGTGGCTGAAAATTGCCTGGGTGCAGTGTGTTTGTCTACCACTCAATCCTGCGCCACGGTAGCATTGCGATTAGTCGAAGCTATTACAGCTCGAGGCATCAGAGTTCATATTTCAATTCTGACATCATCTGTAAGGAGTCTGCACACCTTCCTTGTGGAATATGTGCGTTTTCTCCAGGTTCTCCAGTTTCCTCCCACAGTCCAAAGACATACCAGCTAGTAGGTTGATTGGTCATTATAAATTGATCCGCAATTAGGCTAGGGTTAAATTGGGTTTGGGGGAGGGAATTTGCTGGACAATGCAGCCTAAAGAGACAGAAGGGCCTGTTCTACACTCTATCTTGAAATAATAAATATATATTTACTCATCTATAGGCGTCACTGGTTTTTCACTTGCTTCTTCCTCCCAGTTCCAAACTTAACACATCATTGTTAATGCCATTACAACTTGTTTGATCTCACTATGCAACTTCTCAAATCAATCTGCTCCTCACTCAATTATCCTCCAGAACTCCTCTCTGACCCCTTCTGGATGCATCATCTCCATGCTGCTTCAATTGCTATGATTGTCTCTTCTCACTACCCATCATGGGCCATCTTGCCCCTTCCTGGATTTGCCACCAGTACCTCCATTTCTTCACGCCTCTTTGGAATGTGGGAGGAAACGAAAACACCCAGAGGAAACCCACGTGGTAATGGGAGCAGTGTACAAATTCCTTACAGACAGCAGAGAGAATTGTGCCCTGACTGATTTTACATCAGTCACTGTAAAGCATTCCACGAACTGCTATGCTACTGTACCACAGTAAATTAACCAACGTGCTATTATACCCCTGAATGGCGAGGGATGGGGGTAAAGCAGTGTCAGGTGGGATGTCACAGTAGCAGTGTCAAAAGAAAATTCATTTCTTACTAAGTAAACTAATTGTAAATTAGCTGTAAAATAGTTTTCTTGTCCAACTTTTTTGAATGAGCTAAATCTTCTGCTGAAACATATGACCTCAAGTTTACAGTTAAGTGACATGGATCTATGAATGGCATCACTAATGGAATTAAATCCTTCGAGCCAGCAGTATCAAATGCCTTTAAGATGCAAACAGAAGAATAGAAATTACAGAACTAGAAACAGCAGACCGAAGTGATTGACAATAAAAATGTTGCATTTAAAATGGTAATATTCTCCACATCTTTCTGAGCTCAATTTCAGACTACAAACACAAGTTGGTTATGCTCTTGATAAAAGTTAATTAATGTAAATTTTCCCAATGTTTTTGGCAATGCATGTTTCATAACTGGAATCCTTTATTCTTAATTAAAATAATTGAAGCTCAAACAAACAAGAACACTTCAAACAAAATATGACAGTAGCATTCTGCTGATTTACAAAGAAAATTAGCATTTTGAGGAACAGTAGTCAGAAAGAGAGCTGAACCAAGCCTGCTCTTCTTGGATGGCTGTGACAGAGATGAAAGCTGCTGTAACTTCCTGGATCAGCAGCAGAGAGCTGCTCAAATATAGTGATGCAACAATGTCACAGCCTCTTCAGTTAGAGAGTTGCATAATATTTTGTCATATTCCATTCTTTTTGATCATAACTCTAGAAAAAAGATCCCAAAGTTCCTGCAGCAACAAATAAAAACATTTTGACATGGACAAACTTTCCTCCATATTTTAGCAGCCTAGAAACTTAACGGCCAATGAAGTAACCTTTAAGTTAAGGGAGAGTATCTTTTAAAATAGACCTGAATGAATGTGAACTTGATCATTGTCACGTCATTCAAAAAGTACTAGTAATTCATTTCAGACAGTGCACAATTTTTTTTTACTACTATAATCAAGACATAGTGGAAGTTCATTGTTAGCCCTAGTTTTTTTTTAACCAGTTCTGTTGTTTTGGAAGAGGATACTGACATGCAAAGGCGTTATAGAATAGAAAGCAAAATCGCTGAGTTATAAATACCCATTATCACAATTTATTGAAATTGGTGATTGAGAGAAACACTTGATTTCCCCCTTATTATTTTCCATCTCCTTGCAGACTTTGGCAGATGGTTAATCATTGAATAGTGCAAATGGTCTGAATCAATTGCTCTCAATCCCATTTTGCCTTTTCATACTAAGACAAAGGGGACTGTGTCTCCTTGAAACCCACAAAAAGTGGTGGACATAGTCGAGTCCATCATAGGCAAAGCGCTCCCCAACACATAGCATGCCTACAAGGTACACTACCACCAGAACCCCTGTCAAAGAATCCCACCATCCAGGTCATGCTCGCTTCCCGACGGGAAGGAGGTATAGGAGCATTAGGTACCACACCACGAGGTTCAGGAACAGATGTTACTCTTCAACTATCAGGGTCTTCATTCACCTCAACTCTGAACTGATTCACAGCCTACGGACCGACTTTCAAGGACTCTACAACTCATGGTCTCAGTATTGTTTATTATTAGTAGAAGTTTTCTTTTGTATTGGCACAGTTTGTCTTCTGTTGCACATTGGTTGTTTGTCAGTCTCAGTATGTGTGTAGTTTTTCATTGACTCTGTGGTTGTTCTACTGAGAATGCCTGCAAGAAAATAAATCTCTAAGTAGTATATGGTGACATGTACAGCATGTACCTTGATAATAAATTTACTTTAAACTTTGATGCTCTGAGTCAGGAAGGGGTAAGAGAAACCATGAAGATATCAATGAACAAAAGAAAATCTGCCGAAGCTGGAAATCAAAGCAACACGCACAGAATGCTGGAGGAACTCAGCAGGCCAAGTGGCATCTATGGAAAAAGGAACAGTCGATGTTTTGGCCCAAGACCCTTTGGCAGGACTGGAGAAAAAAAGGACGAGGAGTGGATTTAAAAGGTTGAGGGAAGGGAGAGAGAAAAACACAAGGTGATAGGTGAAACCAGGAGGGGAAGGAATGAAGTAAAGAGCTGGGAAGTTAATTGGTGAAAGAGATGCAGGGTTGGAGAAGGGGGAGTCTGATAGGAGAGGACAGAAGGTCATGGAAGAAAGAAAGGGGAGGGGAAGAAGCACCAAATCGGAAGCAATGGGCAGGCAAGGAGATAAAGTGAAAGAAGGAAAAGGGAATGGGGAATGATGAAGGCAGAGCAGCCATTACCAGAAGTTTGAGAAATTGATGTTCATGCCATCAGGAATGTAAGGTGTTGTTCCTCCACCCTGAGTGTGACCTCATTGTCATAGTAGAGGAGGTCATGGATTGACATATCGTAATGGCAGCACCAGGCACAGTACATGACCAATGAAAACATCAATAAATCCAGGCACCCACATGATGTACAGAAAGGAGAAGAAGAAGAAAATTTACCATTGCTTAGAACTTAGAATTGTACCGCACAGGAACAGGCCATTTGGCCCACAATGTCTGTGCCAAAATCAATGCCAAATTTTGAAAAAATCTCTCCTTGCCTGCACAAAGTCCATACCACTCCATTCTCTACATATCCATCTGTCTATCTACAAGCCTTTTAAATGACACCATCATATCTGCTTCCATTATTGTTCCTGACAGCTCACTCGAGGCACCTACCACTCTCTGTGTAAAAAAACTGTCCCACACATCTCCTTTAAACTTTTCCCTCTCACCTTAAATACATATCCTCGAATATTTTGCTTTTCTAACCTGGAAAAGAAAGATTCTAGCTATCTGCCATTTCAATAGAACATAGAACAGTACAGCACAGTACAGGCCATTTATCTGCAATTCTGTACCACCTGTCATGGACTTTCAGACTGAATACACACCATCTACTACTACACTCTGCCTTCTGTGAGCAAGCCAGTTCTGAGTCCATGCAGCCAAGATTCCCTGGATCCCATGCCTTCTGTTGTTCTGAATAAACCTACTACAAGGAACCTTGTCAAACACCTTACTAAAATCCATATGCACCACATTCACCGCTCTGCCTTCATCACTTTGTCTTGTCACTTCCTCGAAGGATTTGTTGAGGCCATGAGACATAATATGCCCCCTCGCATAGCCAAATCATATTATGCTTTTTCAAATGCTCATCAAAGCTCTCTCTAAGCATCCTCTCCAATAGTTAGCCGATTATTGATATCAGACTTACTAGTCTATAATTAAGGTGGTACTATGCTTTACAGTAGTTCAATTTCCACGGCTGCATCATTCTCCCCATGGCTGTGTGGGTTTCCTCCAGGTGCTCTGGTTTCCTCCATCAGTACAAAGACACACTGGTTTGTAGGTTAATTGGTCACTGTAAATTGTTCCGTAATTAGGCTAGGGTTAAAATTGGGCGAATGCTGAGCATCACGGCTTGAAGAGCCGGAAGGGCTTATTCCATGCTGAATCTTAAAATAAAACTAAATAATTCCCAGGATTATCCCTAATCATCATCATCATCATCATCATCATCATCATCAGGTGCCATGCCCAGATTGAGCTTTGACTGCCATGGCCCACACACTCCTGTTCCGGGCCAAGTGGATCAATTCATTGGTATTCACTTCCAGTTCTCTGGCTGCTGTCTCCATCATCATTTGTCTTTACCTTTCTTTTGTTTTCTTACCTTCAATCTTTCCCAGAAGTACCGTGCATCCTAACTCCTCTTTCCTAATCACATGTCCAATGAAGTTACGTTGCCTTTTCATGATCTCGTACATTATGTCTCTTTTTGTGCTTGCTCTGTTCATGACATCCTCGTTAGATATTCGTTTCGTCCATGATATTCTTTGCCTCCTCTTCAAAAACCACATCTCTGCAGCTTCAATTCATTTCCTCATGTTACTAGATATTGTCCAACATTCTGATCCATATAACATAACTGGGGATAAACGGAACATTTCAGTACTCTGAGGCGGGTTGTCATGCCTAGTTTAGTGTTGGTCAGTATACTCTTCATTCTCGTAAAGGTGTCTTTTGTCATCCCTATTCTTCTTTTGATGTCCATGTCACACCTGCCATCTGATGTCACCCAGCTTCCTAAGTAGCAAAGTTCTGTACTTGTTTTATGTCTTCCCCATTTATTTTCAGCCTGCAGATAGGATTCTCCTTCTTTTTGGATATCACCATACATTCTGTCTTTTTACAATTGATAGATAGACCTATTTTTGCACTTTCTTCAACATCTATATCAGTTAAGGACAATTAAGCAAAGGACGGTACCATTACCATGGAAAAAGATGAGATTATGTACAGATGGACTGAGTATATTCAGGAATTGTTTGAAGACGATCAAGGCGAAAAGCCAGAAATTAAGAAGAACTTTGAAGGTCCAAGTATTTTAAAATCTGACGTTCGTAATGCAATAAATAAGATGAAGAAAGGAAAGGCAGCAGGTCCTGATGAATTAGTAATAGAACAAATTCTCGCCCTTGAAGATTATGGAATTTGAAAAATTTACTGATTTAATCAATCACATTTATGAGACTGGAATAATACCAGAAGAGATGAAAAAATCAGTATTAATCACACTTCCTAAGAAACCTGGAGCAATAGAATGTGAATTACATAGGACCATAAGTTTAATGAGTCATATCACTAAGATACTTCTAAGAATTTTAATGACAAGAGCTAAAAATATGATACAATCTGAAATAGGTAATGTGGTTTTGTAAAAGACAAAGGTACAAGAAACGCGATATTGATGTTAAGGATACTATCAGAACGAGCTATTCAAGTGCAAAAAGATTTGCTTCCTTGTTTTATCCACTACACAAAAGCATTTGATAAAGTGAAGCACAATAAGTTACTTGAAATATTAGAGGAAACTCTAGATCTAGATTCAAAAGACCTCCGCCTAATCAGAAATCTGTACTGGGAACAAACTGCCGCTGTAAGAATAGACAGAGAAGTGAGTCAGTTTACGAAAATCAAGAGAGGCGTTAGACAAAGGTGTGATTTCTCCCCTGATTCGTTTAATGTGTACAGTGAAACAATATTACAAAAAATAAGAGACATCTTGGGAATCAAATTTGGCGGTGAAAACATCAATAATTTCAGACATGCGGATGACACTGTGTTAATTGCAAGTATGGAGGAAGAACTACAAAACTTAATTATCCCTAATATCTTTCTTAAACAAAGGAATAACATTTGCCTCCCACCATTTTTTTGGTACCGCTCCTGTGCCCAGTGAAAATACAAAGATCATTGCCAAAGGCACAAAAATCATTTCCCCCACTTCCTGAAAGAACCTGGCTACTCTTTCTTTGCCATTCATTATTTTATAAACTTCTGTTAGTTAGCTGGCAAGTTCTAGCAAATCTCAGCATACTTGAAATTATATCTTCAGCATAATTTTAACAATCTGCTTTTAACTTTCTTTACTTTGTTAGATGGGTTTATAATTGGTCTCTGCGGCAAAACTAGTTTTCCTCTTTAATTGACTATAAGACAATGATAAAACAGCAGAATTGTTGTTTTATTTTATTGAGATATAGCACAGAGTAGGCCTTTCCAGCCCTTTGAGCCGTGCAGATCAGCAAACCCCAATTCAACCCAAGGTTAATCATGAGACAATTTAAAAGGACCGATTAACCTACCAATTGGTACATTTTTGGACTGCAGAAAAAACCAGAGCACCCATAGGAAACTCACATGGTCAAGGGGAGAACGTACAAACGCCTTACAGGTAGCGGTGGGA
The DNA here is from genome assembly GCF_030028105.1 of Mobula birostris. Lineage (NCBI taxonomy): Eukaryota > Metazoa > Chordata > Chondrichthyes > Myliobatiformes > Myliobatidae > Mobula > Mobula birostris. The sequence continues at coordinate 17,597,711 of NC_092388.1, forward strand.
ATTGAAACCAGGTTGCTTGTATTGTAAGGCATTGTACTAACGCCTTACAGCGTGCGCGGCCACTCCGGTGAATGATATTTGTTATGTGTCAAGTAGGGTACCATTCACAATTCTGATTTGATGGAGACAGATGTGGGAGTACGGAGGAACATCTGGAGAAACTTCTGAAATGCCCGCTTCACTGCTGCTGTTACTGTGTGGTCTGGAATCTCCGGAGCGGAAGGCCCCGAATCCTCAGCTTTGCTTGTTTCAGCGGCCGGGACGAGGTCGAAGGTGCTCAGCAGAGGATGGCACTCGGGAGGCTGTAACGGAGGGGCTGGTCGGAGGCTCGAATTTTTCAGACCGACGGACTCAGTGTCGGCTGTGGTCGGGTGCTTCCAATGCATCGGCAGTTGTCAGTGCCTGGAGGTTTATGGCAGGGAGTTTCTCCCTTTTGCCACCTGCTATCGGGGACTCCGGAGTTGATCAGGACTTTGAAATGTTTTTTTACCGTACCCATGGTCTGCTCTTTATCAAATTATGGTATTGCTTTGCACTGCTGTAACTATATGTTATAATCATGTGGTTCTCTCAGTGTTAGTCTTTGGTTTGTCCTGTTTTTCTGTGATATCACTCGGGAGGAACATTGTATCATTTTTTAATGCATGCATTTCTAAATGACAATAAACGAGGACTGAGTGTTTTCATAATCTAACCATTATGCTAATTGGGACTTCGGTGGTACCAGCCTGGCAGATTTTCTGGACTATTGGAATTAAAAAGGAGCATGAGCAAGGACCAGATGAGTCAGGTGCTAAATCATCAGGATTTCTGAATAATTAGATAGTGGATTATAGGAACTTTCATTAATTATTTGAGCTGTAACAATTTCAATGTAAACGAATTCCAGTGTGTATGTAGTCACAACAAAAGCTGGTATTTTCCTCAAATAACTTCAAAAGGCATTTCTTCAGTCTTTAAAAATGACAAGACATTGGTCATAATTGCCTAGGGTACAGATATGTTGACAGTAACTATGGCGTAAACATTCACAGATGCCTCCTAACCTCTAGAGTGGTGTTTTTGACATTCTCCATGGGAATTTACTGCCAATGGCAACCAAAAACATCCAATTGAAAGTTAGATACATTGATGCAAATTTAACAGCTAAACAACCAGAAATGACCCACTTAACCTTTGGTAATGAGTCTGCTTGAGTTTCTGTTGGCATCAAACCTGTGAAAACAGCATGAATAACCAGATAAATAATTAAGGCACATTGCAAGAAAAAGGAACAGTATATTTTAGCTCAGAAATTCTGTTTATTTCATTCATCTCTGATTCATTTGTAATTCCAGCAATCTTACCTGGAGCTGAATCATAAAATCATAAAAGACTGATTTCCCAAATATTTGACTCACTAGATCTCTACCCCTGGCATATCAAGCCAATTCGGAAAATCTAAGTTATGCAATATAAATCCTTTTGTACATGTTTTCATATCCTCTGCTTTTTCCTGGAAGTTTGATTCGCAGACTCATACCTTTATGATCTGGACTCAGCCATGGTTCATTGTTTATATAATTATCTCTGAGTCAAAGGTTCAAGTAACATTCCAGTGACTTGAGTGGGGGCAAGGGAGCACTGCAGTATTGTCTTTGGGATAAAACCTCAAACTGGACTCTGGCCTGCTACCCGCAGAACCAAAGTTCGAAGTAAAAATTATCATCAGAGTATATCCATGTCCCAGCATACAACGCCAAGATTCTTTTGCCTGCGGGCATTCTCAGCAAAGTTATGGAATAGTAACAATAAACAGTATCGATGAAAAGCAAGAGCATAGAAGACAACAAACTGTTGATTGCAACTATGAACAAAATAGTAAATAACGAGAGCATGAAATAACAAGACAAAGAGTCCTTAAAGTGAAATCAGTGGTTGTGGGGGCATCTCAATAGATGAGTGTAATAATTCTCTTTTGTTCAAGAACCTGATGGTTGAGGGGTATTAACTCTTCTTTAATTTGGTTGTGTGAGTCCGGAGGCACTTGCACCTTTTGCCTAATGACAGTAGTGAGAAAAGAGCATGGCCTGGGTGGTGAGGATCCTTGATGACTGATGCTGCTTTCCTACAACAGTGTTTCATGCAGATGTGCTGAATGGTTGTGAGGGCTTTACCAATTATGTACTGGACCGAATCCAGTACCTTTAGTGGGATTTTCCATTCAAAGGCTGGTGTTCCCATACCAGGCTGTAGGGCAGCCAGTCAATATCCTTTCCACTATACGTCGATAGAAGTTTCTCAAGGTTTTTGATGTCATGCTGAACCGCTGCAGCCGTCTAAGGAAGTAGAGGCGCTGTTGTGCTTTCTTTGCAATTATATTTATATGATAGGTCCAGCACAGGTCCTCTGAGATACCGACATCCAGGAACTGACCCTCTCCACCTCCAACTCTCTGTTGCGGACTGGCTCAAGGACCTCTGGTTTCCCTCTGCTGAAGTCTATAATTAGCTTGACATTGAGTGAGGAACCATTAATGGACCCTATGATACTATTGAGATGAAGAGTGGGAAAGTTCTCTGTTTCTTAACATCTGTTTATCTATAACTTTTTCTTGTTCTGATGCAAGGCCATTGACCTCAATTGTTAATCCATTTTCTCTCCTCACAGATGTTGCCTGATCACTGGGTGTATCTAGCAGTTCTTTTTTTATTATTTCACACTTCCATCATCTTGATTTTGTACTCATGGTTCGTTTACTTCTATATTTTGCATGAAGGAGCATAAATGTCACCTGTGAACAAATAGCCAGACCTAAATTATGGAGAAATTATATAGGTACTAGCCATAGATTTTCTGGATAAATGGGATAAAGTATATCATTGCAGAAATGAACTTTCAGGAACTTTTACTCCAGCACATGATCTGTCATTTTAAGTGCCAAACTGTTGTTTTCAAAAAGTTTTTTTTGGCATTTAACTCCAGTTGACAATTAATGTTTGCCAAGGTTTATTGCTGTGCATTCATGTTTTTACGTAATCAGCTGATATATTGAGTACTGCTTTTAAGTCTTAAGATTGTTTATTGTCATTACCAGTACAAAGGTGTAAGGGGAATGAAATAATTGTTTACTCTGGATCCAATGCAGTACAAAAAAGACAACAAGATAAAAAGACAATAAAAATACAATAAATATGTATAAATAGATAAGATAGTGTATTTACATAGATTGATTGTACATAAAGTGACTCTAGGCACAGGAGTCTCTGTACATAAGGTAACTGATGGGAAACAATAAAGTAGTGATGGCATTTTCCCCCTTCCTTTCCAGTTTTGATGAAGGGTCTCAGCCCAAGATATCGACTGTTTATTCATTTCCATTGATGCCGTCTGACCTACTGAGTTCCTCCAGCATTTTGTGTGTGCTGCTTTGGAATTTTAGCATCTGCAGGATTTCTCATGTTTGAAGTAGTGATGGTCGGGGGGTGTGGAGGGGTGGGTAAGTGGGTGAAGGTGTTTTTCAGTCTTACTGCTTGAGGAAAGAAGCTGTCTTTGACACTGGTGGTCCTGCTGTGGATGTTACATCATCTCCCACTTGATAGAAGTGGGACAAATAGTTGACGAGCAGAGTGGGTGGGATCCTTCATATTATTGCTGGCCCTTATCCAGAACCTTTCTGTTTACATGCCCTTCATGGCGGGTACGCCAGTGCTGGTGATGCATTGAATAGTTTATTCAGAGGGAAGCTTCTTTTCTACAGTTCTGTTTTCGCTAGTATTTTTTAAATAAACTTGATTTTCCTGTACTTGTTAATCAATACTGAACATTGACATTGTGTAGAAATAGAAATTATTGTCGCTTCAATCAAGTGTGCAGCTGAACCGGAAGGAGAAGCAATTGGATGTATTCTAATGGCACACAACAGTTCATGTCTTGCTAGAAAATAGTGATGCAGGCTGCTATTAATGTATTACCGTGTAAAGATGAGAAATTAAGAAAAATCAAGTTGAAGGCTGTAGGCCAAGCATTATATTGTACGCTACAGTAAAATTTACATTGCCCTTTTATATTCCAGAAGGAAAAACTAAATTACAAAACGCCTTTCACTACCACTGGGATACCATGAAGGACTGCAGCTATGGATGAGCATTTTATTAATTTCAGTGCAACAGCTATGACAATCTAAAGAATATGGGACCAAATGTGTGTACAATAAGCTCCCACAAACAGCAAAAGGAACACAAATCTGTAGATGCTGGAAATCCAAATAAAAACCAGGAAATGTTGAAAACTCTAAACCAGCCCAGCAGCGGAGAGATGCTGAGTCAGCATTTTGGGTCCAAGACCTTTTAATCAGAAATGGGAAAATAAAAAAAAAAGAAAGGAACTGTGATTTGGTGCAGAGCAAAGTTGCTGAAATAACTTTTCCCTTAAATGGCAGCAGTTAGAGAGAGAAAAGAAATAAAGAATAACTAGAAACTGATGCATTAAGGGACATAAGTGGAGAGAAGGAAAATTATTGAACTTTGTACTGACTTCCAAAGGAAGCAGGTTTCCTTGAGATTTTGTTGGGACATTGTTGGAAAAGTGCAGAAAGGCAGGCTTGTGAAATAAAAATAGAGCTAACTGGAAACTCACGATCAGCGATGCAGACCCAATGCAGATCTTCTGCAAAGTAATCACTAAATCTGTATTTGGCTTACACAATGCAGAGAAGGTAATACTGTGAGAACCAAATGCAATGTGCTAGATTGGAAGGATTACAAGTGAGTCATTCCTTCATCTGGAAGAACTGTTTGATTCCCGGGGGAATGAGGAAGGAAGAGGTAAAAAGTGTTGCATCTTTGCAGAAATAACACTTGGATGAAAGGGAACAGGTCAATGACTGTATTTAAATTTGTGGAAGACATTTGATATGATGCCACGTCAATGATTAAACTGGAAAATATCCGACTTCCTTGCTGTTCTTGTGGCATTTTGTGTGGGGGAGGGGGGTTCTGGGGGCCAATGTTCTTGTTGCATTTTTGTTAGTTTTTTGTGTGGGGAGAGGGGTATTTGGAGGCAAATGTTCTTGCTGCATTTTGTGCAGTGTGAGGTGGACTTGGTAGTGATCCGGTTGCCGATCTTCTTTGTGCAGAAGGTATGGGTTTGCTCTTTTTCTCTGAATGACTTCCATGGCTTTTCCTTGTTTTGTGGCTATCTGAAGAAGAAGAATCTCTGAGTTGTAAACGGCATACATACTTTGATAATAAATGAACCTCTGAACCTTTGAAATAACAGCTTATGGTATAAGAGAACACAAATTAGCATGGCTGAAAGACTGGTTGTCCAACAGGAAATAGAAACCAAGTATAAAGAGCTCTGTTTTTCTTGTGGTAATGTTTAACAAATGGTCTACCATGAGGATCAGCCCTGGGCTTCAACAATCTTTTAAATAATTTATATAATTGACTTAGATGAAGGTATCTGAGGTAAGATTTTCAGGTAATTGACAGATAGGTAAGAATGTAAATTTTGAAGAGGACTCATGTAGAGATATGAAAGGGTTAAGTGGATGGACAAGGATCGAGCAAATAAATATGAATCAGGAAAAATGTGAATTGTCCACCTGAGCAGGGAAAAGACCTTGCCTTCTACACTGCTTTAATGAGGACCAATATGAGCTTGAGCAACTGCCCCTCATTATCTGTTTAGGCATGTTTTAGTCTTCTAAGATCAATATCAAATTACCCAATTTCAGATAAGTCACTTGCTGAATTTATATCAGGACTGATCACTCCATTTGTGAGATTGGTTCAGATTATTCTTTCCTTTGACATAACATGATTTGATAGACATATCCTACAGCCAGGCATTTTGTAAATTTTACATTTCTTAGTATGTGTTCTCACTCTGCAATTACCCACACTTCATAGCTTTAATGTTCCTTTGTTCCAATCTTCTCTCTCTAACTGTCCCAGTAAGCCATCAACCAGGTGACTTCATATACAGCTTATCCAACAGCAGTCCTGTCCTCATGTGACAGGAAACACCTTTGGCCTCATGTGACAGGAGATGCTTTTGGCCGACCTTTGGCCTGCCATCCTCCCCGACATGCTTTCTCTCTTTCTCAGTTACGACGAAAGATCCTAAAGCTGTAACGTTATCCGTTTTCAAAGAAGCTGTCTGAATTTTTGAGTGTTTCCAACATCTTCTGCATTTTGTTTTGATTTGCAGCCATTAAAATGTTGAGAGAAATCCAAGGCAACACATGCAAAATGCTGGAGGAACTCAGCAGGTCAGGCAGCATCTATGGAAAGAATCAGAATCAGGTTTATTATCACCAGCAAATGTCATGAAATTTGTTACCTTAGCGGCAGCACTACAATGCAATACATGATAATACAGAAAGAGAAGAAAATAAGTAAAAATAAGTAAATCATTTCCAGTAAGCATATAAATGTATATCAAATAAAAAATAGTGCAGAACCGAAATAATATAGAATAAAATGGGTGGTGGTCATGGGCCCAATATCCATTTAGGAATCATAGGTTAGAGGGGAAGAAGCTGTTCCTGAATCACTGAGTATGTACCTTCAGGGTTCTGTCCCTCCTTTCTGATGGTAACAATGAGAAGAGGGCATGTCCTGGGTGATGGGGTCCTTAATAATGGACGCCACATTTCTGAGGCAACACTCCTTGAAGATGTATTGGATACTACGGAGGCTAGTACCCAAGATGGAATTGACTAATTTTAGAACTTTATGTAGCTCATTTCGGTCCTGTGCAGTAGCCAACCCCACCTACCTCACCCCCCCCCCCCCACACCAGACAGCAATGCAGCCTGTCAGAATGCTCTCCATGGTAAATCTATAGATGTTTTCAAGTGTTTTAGATCAGTGGTCCCCAACCACCGGGCCGCAGATGGGTACCGGGTCGCAAAGATGTGCTACCGGGCTGCGAGGAAACGATATGATTTGTCCATATGAAATGATATGAATCAGCTGCACCTTTCCTCATTCTCTGTCACATCCACTGTTGAACTTGAACACCCCCATCTCGCCCACCCCCGTCGGCTGATCCGCAAGAATATTGTCGATATTAAACCGGTCCACGGTGCGAAAAAGGTTGGGGACCCCTGTTTTAGATGCAAACCAAATCTCTTCAAACTCTGAATGAAGCAGAGCCGCTGTCTTGCCTTCCTTATAGCTGCATCGATATGTTGGGACCAGGTTAGATCCTCAGAAATATTGACACCCAGGAACCTGAAATTGCTCACTTTCCACTTCTGATTCCTCTATGCGGATTGGATTGTGCTCCCTCATCTTTCCTTTCCTGAAGTCCACAACTCTTTCATCTTACTGATTTGAGTACATGTTTGTTGCTGCGACACCGCTTAGCTGGCTGGAATATCTCGTTCCTGTAAGCCTTCATATCTCCATCAGAGATTCTACCTGCAATGGTTGTATCATTTGCAAATGTATAGATGGTATTTGAGCTATGACTAGCCACACAGTCATGGGTATAGAGGAAGTAGAGCAGTGGGCTAAGCACACAGCCCTGAGGTGTGCGAGTGTTGATCGTCAGTGAGGAGGAGATATTATCACTAACCCACACAGATTGTGGTCTTTTGGTTAGAAAGTTAAAGGTCCAATTGAAGAGGCAGCTACAGAGGCACAGGTTCTGTAGCTTATTGATCAGGACTGTGGGAATGATGGTGTTAAACACTAAGCTATAGTCAACGAATAACATCCTGACATAGGTGTTTATATTGTCCAGGTAACCTAAGGCCTTGTGAAGAGCTATTGAGACTGCATCTGCTGTAGACCTATTGTGGCAATAGGCAAATTGCAGTGGGTCCATGTCCTTGCTGATGCAGATGCTCCTTCTAGCCGTGACCAAACTCTCAAAGCAGTTCATCATCATAAATGTGAGTGCTACTGCATAGAGGCATTAAAGAAGCTCACACTACTCTTCTTAGACACTGCTTTTTTGAAATAAATGGGAACTTCCAACTGCAGCAGAGGATGAAAATGTCCTGGAATACTCTCGGCTTTTGGTTGACGTAAGTTTTGAGAGCCTTACTAGGTACCCTTTTGGGACCTGCCCCCTAGTGAGGGTTCACCCTCCTGGAAAATAGCCTTACATCGGCTTCCAAGACGGAGATAACAGGGTCACCGGGTGAAGCAGGGGCCTTCACAGCTGTAGTTATATTCTCCCTTTGAAAGCAGGTATAAAAGGCATTAAGCTCATCTGGTAGAGAAGCATCATTGCCATTCATGCTATTGGGTTTCATTTTGTAGGGAGTAACGTCTTGCAAACTCTATCAGAGTTGACGTGCATCTGATGTCACCTCCAACCTCACTCAGAATTGTTTCTTCACTCTTGAAATAGCCCTCCACAAGTCATACCTGATATCCTTGTACAAGCCTGCGTCAGCAGACTTTAATGCTACAGATCTAGCCCTCAGTAGATGGTGAACCTCCTGGATCATTCATGGCTTTTGGTTTAGGAATATACAGCAAGTTTTCATAGGCACACACTCATCCACACAGGCTTTATTGAAGCTGGTAACAAATGCCGCATACTCGTCCAGATTCGAAGACGGATCCTCGAATGTAGTCCAGTCCACCGATTCAAGGCAGTCCTGTAAGCGCTCCTGTGCTTCCCTTGTCCATACTTCCTTGGACCTCACTACTGGCACTGCAGTCTTCAATTTCTGCCTATACTTAGTGCAAAGAAGTACAGCCAGGTGATCAGACTTTCCAAAGTATGGGCGTAGAATATTATGGTAGGCATTCTTGATGGTGGTGCCACAGCAGTCCTGTGTGTTCTTTCCTCTAGTGCTACAAGTGATTTGTTAATGGTAAAGGAATAAACAACTGATGTTTCAGGCTGAGATGCTTCATCAGGTCTCAATGAAGGGTTGAAGTCAGTCCTGAAGAAAAGTCTTGGCCCAAAATGTCAACTGTTTATTCCTTTCCATAGATGCTGCCAGGCCTGCTAAGTTCCTCCAACATTTTGAGGGTGTTGAGGGAATTGGCCAACTAGTCTTTTGAGCTCGCTCCATCATCCAACCTCACCATGTCTTATCCAATATTAGCAGCCAAACAACTTTCCACAGCTCTCCCCTCGTTCTCCGAGGCATTTCAAAACTACTACATAGATCTCTGAGATAGTAAATTCCAAAGATTTATAAACATTTAAAAGAAGCAGTTCCTCCCCACTCCCATATTCTAAAATGGTGATCTCTAATTGCATATATCCCAACAAGGGAAAATAACTCCTTTTATCCAATCTATCAATTTTCCTCAGAATATTTTGCTTCAATGAGTACCTCTTCTTCTAAACTTTGTTGAACGTAGGCCCAACCTACTGAACAATATTTATGAATATCTCGTTTTCAGTTCTATTAATCAAACTTCTCTGAAACGTAACATTTTGTAAAGCAATTTTGTTTTCAAAAATAAAACTTACTTCTAAATTGCAGTTGATTTGATTATGAAAGATTTTATATTTGATAAAATTCAATGAGTTTTAACAAAATCAAATCTATCTCAAATTTGAAGATATTGGCTTGACCACCAACAGTACCCAAAATTAGAAGGTCATTGGCATTAGATCAAAAGATCAGATTTATTTAACATTTTTGAATCATTAAGTAGGCAATAGGACTATTCTCATCAAAGATTAAACTGGCTGTGAAAATAAATACTAAGACATTTGCGCACATAAAATCCAGGTTATTTTATTAACGCTAACATGATGGAACAAAAAAATGTTATGGCAATACTTTGAAAGTTTTCTTTTGAACTATAATGATGAACAGGAATCTGATATTGCAAAAGTTTTGGAAGACTAGCTTTTTCTGTAGACTAACAATTTTATAAATTCATTGCCTTCCTCTATTTTATACTTTAACCAGTTCTAGTAATCAAATTTTGCATAATATCTGAGCTTTCTTTGTAAAGAGATTTTTTTTTTGCTCATTCTACAATGTATCCTGAAAAGGGAAAGAAATATATAATAAGCATATGCATATTTGTATTCAATCTCTCTCTGGAGCATCAAAGGTTTCAATCACTGTGGTCCAGTTATTTCATAATCACATCTTAGTTGTTCAGAATATTCATCTGTCATGGAATTGACCATGCATGGAGACATAGAGCAAGCAGTACCACATTTGTTGTATATTTTACAGTTTGCCTAATATTAAATTTGTTGAAGCCAATGGATCTGAATTCTAAATGGAGAGAAATTCAAAAATCTGATGTGCAAAGGTACTTAGGATTCCTTGTGCTGGATTTCCTGAAGGTTAATTTGCAGGTTGAGTTGGTGATGAGGATTGAAAATGCAATGTTAGCATTCCTTTTGAGAAGAGTAGAATATAAGAGCAAGGATGTAATGTTGAAGCTTTATAAGGTATTGGCGAGGCCTCACATGGAGTATTATGGGCAGTTCCGGGCCCCTTATCTAAGAAAGAGTGTGCTGGCATTGGAAAGGGTTCAAAGGAGGTTCGTGAAAATGATTCCAGTATTGAAAGGCTTATCACCTGAGGAGAATTTGATGGCTCTGGACCTGTACCCACTGAAATTCAGAAGAATGAGGGGGATCTCATGTTGAAAGGCTTCAATAGAGTGGATGTGGAGAGGATGATGGGGGAGTCTGAGACTAGAAGATACAGCCTCAGAATAGAGGGATGTCCATTTAGAACAGAGACGATGAGGAGTTTCTTCTGCCAAAGAATGGTAAATCTGTAGAAATCATTGCCACATGTGGTAGTGGAGGCCAAGTCATTAAGTATATTTAAGGCAGAGGTTGATAGATTCTTGATTAGTCAGGGCATAAAGGAATATGGGAGAAGGCAGGTGACTGGGAATGAGAGCAAATGGATCACTCATGATGAAATGGCGGAGCGATGGGCCAAATAGCCTAATTCTGTTCCTATATCTTATGGTCTTATGCAAAATAATGGGCTGTAAAAGGCATTATTTTTAGTTTCCCTGCTTATTTTAGCCTTAAGTAAATAAACTTTGCACTTAAGCACAAATTGATCAAGTATCTTCAAAAATCAATTTCTTAGTTTTCTTGAATTCGGATGTGTATAGTGAAAGTTAATTTTAAACTCCATTTGTGCATCTGAATCCAGACTGACAACACTGTAGATACATATGAATATGGAATTGGGGGAAATGGACTTTGAAGAAACTGTGCAATATTATAAGTTATCATTTCACTCTGCCTGCAGGTAGGCAAAACAAATATTCTAGTAAATTTGATGCAAGATTAATTTAAACAACCTACCTTCACAACGACTGATTGCAAAGATTCTGGAAGTGTGAAAGTCATTGAAGTGTACACACAATAGCTTTTTATATGTAAACAGAGCCTCCATTCTGGAAGGATGTAAAATATTAGTACCTTCATCATTAAAGACAGCTAATAATGCAACAGTGTAAATGTCACAAATATGTTTTAGCGAGCTTTAAATTACATTTGCCTACAATTTTAAATATTGAGCAATTTACTGCACAAGAGGTTACTTGCTAAATTTTTAATAACAGAATGACAAGTAACAATAATGTAAACATATATTTTACAGCTAGCAAAGCCTTTTCATGTTAGTGGATATATTAATGGGTTCTTCTGAGATTGTTAAAGATGTTTTTGTATTGGTCAAAGCATAAATTTATAACTGAATTCTTTAATTATTTACAAGAATTATGTAGCGAAGATTTAATGTGGTCTACAAGGAACAGACACAATTGTGTGTACCTTCACAGTTGGCTAGAAGGCAAGTATATTAAATAACTGGGCTGAATGTAATGGGTATAAGGTTCATTGAGGTAGGACATAGGTGAACTATTAAAGAGAACTGCCACTTACAATACTCTATGATCAAAATTACTTTATTTTGCACAATGGTTTGCAATCACAGAAAGATAGATCAGGCATTTCCTGATGCAAGGTGCACTTGTGCACAAAATTGGTTTGCCTTGTAGAAGAACAATGACGCAAGTTCTTTAATGGCTTGTATTCTGTTGTAGGGGGAAGAATAGTAAAAGCTAATAACTAGTAAATAGGGATGCAGATTGTGTTAATGTGGGGAAAGCCCACTGCTATTGCCCACTTGAAATCTCCTTTCCCTCCCTGCTACAGTAGTGTCCTTGCAAGTGATACATCATGTGGAGCTTCAAGACTGGTGTTGGATATTCTGTAGATAGTCAGTGGATCTTGAGAATAAAGGCCAAGCAGTGTTCACAATCCTGGACCCTATCCCCATGGACTGCACATGGAGTTGTTCTTATAACTCAACCTCACAAAGGGGCAATGATTCTGACAGCCAAGGTTTCTGGTGGCCACAGTTCCAGCCACATTATAAGCAGGGCTGTGCAGATAAAGTGAGGTTAGTTACCGTAACTCTGAACTTTGTTTGTACCTGGACTATTGCAGGCAGCGGCAGCTCCTCCATATCACAAGCCACAGTTGCAGCACAGTAGATATCACAGTTACTCTCTAAAGAGTCCATACACTTCAACACCAACCATCTTACCAAGTGTTAATGTGACTTTACCAGTGCTCCTTAAAGATCTGATGGGTGATCAACACAACTGCTGCAGTGACTTGGGCTTCCCCTCACTATGAATAACTCCATGAATGTACGACTCCTGGTTCATGAGAACATTCTTCTCAATATTGCGGTCCACAGGCTCTGAGCTTGCTCAGGGTGTTTATAGTGTTCATAAATATCAAACTGAGGGAAACACACCAACAGAACACACTTACCTGCCAGGATGAACAGTCTACTCAGCAAGGCTAATCTTCTCTTTAATTCCAGTTAATTTCACATGCAAGAAGCAATGCTGACTTTCTGAGTATTGTAGAAGCTGGGAAGATGTGGAATCGATATGGGTAGAGCTGCGTAACACTAAGGGGCAGAAGACGCTGGTGGGAGTTGTGTACAGGCCACCTAACAGTAGTAGTGAGGTCGGAGATGGTATTAAACAGGAAATTAGAAATGTGTGCAATAAAGGAACAGCAGTTATAATGGGTGACTTCAATCTACATGTAGATTGGGTGAACCGAATTGGTAAAGGTGCTGAGGAAGAGGATTTCTTGGAATGTATGCGGGATGGTTTTTTGAACCAACATGCCGAGGAACCAACTAGAGAGCAGGCTATTCTGGACTGGGTTTTAAGCAATGAGGAAGGGTTAATTAGCAATCTTATCGTGAAAGGCCCCTTGGGTAAGAGTGACCATAATATGGTGGAATTCTTCATTAAGATGGAGAGTGACACAGTTAATTCAGAAACAAAGGTTCTGAACTTAAAGAGGGGTAACTTTGAAGGTAGGAGACGTGAATTAGCTAAGATAGACTGGCAAATGACACTTAAAGGATTGACGTTGGATATGCAATGGCAAGCATTTAAAGGTTGCATGGATGAACTACAACAATTGTTCATCCCAGTTTGGCAAAAGAATAAATCAAGGAAGGTAGTGCACCCGTGGCTGACAAGAGAAATTAGGGATAGTATCAATTCCAAAGAAGAAGCATACAAATTAGCCAGAGAAAGTGGCTCACCTGAGGACTGGGAGAAATTCAGAGTTCAACAGAGGAGGACAAAGGGCTTAATTAGGATGGGGAGAAAAGATTATGAGAGAAAACTGGCAGGGAACATAAAAACTGACTGTAAAAGCTTTTATAGATATGTAAAAAGGAAAAGACTGGTAAAGACAAGTATAGGTCCCCTACAGACAGAAACAGGTGAATTGATTATGGGGAGCAAGGACATGGCAGACCAATTGAATAATTACTTTGGTTCTGTCTTCACTAAGGAGGACATAAATAATCTTCCAGAAATAGTAGGGGACAGAGGGTCCAGTGAGATGGAGGAACTGAGCGAAATACATGTTAGTAGGGAAGTGGTGTTAGGTAAATTGAAGGGATTGAAGGCAGATAAATCCCCAGGGCCAGATGGTCTGCATCCTAGAGTGCTTAAGGAAGTAGCCCAAGAAATAGTGGATGCATTAGTGATAATTTTTCAAAACTCGTTAGATTCTGGACTAGTTCCTGAGGATTGGAGGGTGGCTAATGTAACCCCACTTTTTAAAAAAGGAGGGAGAGAGAAACCGGGGAATTATAGACCGGTTAGCCTAACGTCGGTGGTGGGGAAACTGCTGGAGTCAGTTATCAAAGATGTGATAACAACACATTTGGAAAGCGGTGAAATCATCGGACAAAGTCAGCATGGATTTGTGAAAGGAAAATCATGTCTGACGAATCTCATAGAATATTTTGAGGATGTAACTAGTACAGTGGATAGGGGAGAACCAGTGGATGTGGTATATTTGGATTTTCAAAAGGCTTTTGACAAGGTCCCACACAGGAGATTAGTGTGCAAACTTAAAGCACACGGTATTGGGGGCAAGGTATTGATGTGGATGGAGAATTGGTTAGCAGACAGGAAGCAAAGAGTGGGAATAAACGGGACCTTTTCAGAATGGCAGGCGGTGACTAGTGGGGTACCACAAGGCTCAGTGCTGGGACCCCAGTTGTTTACAATATATATTAATGACTTGGATGAGAGAATTAAACGCAGCATCTCCAAGTTTGCAGATGACACGAAACTGGGTGGCAGTGTTAGCTGTGAGGAGGATGCTAAGAGGATGCAGAGTGACTTGGATAGGTTGGGTGAGTGGGCAAATTCATGGCAGATGCAATTTAATGTGGATAAATGTGAAGTTATCCACTTTGGTGGCAAAAATAGGAAAGCAGATTATTATCTGAATGGTGGCCGATTAGGAAAAGGGGAGGTGCAACGAGACCTGGGTGTCATTATACACCAGTCATTGAAAGTGGGCATGCAGGTACAGCAGGCGGTGAAAAAGGCGAATGGCATGCTGGCATTTATAGCGAGAGGATTCGAGTACAGGAGCAGGGAGGTACTACTGCAGTTGTACAGGGCCTTGGTGAGACCACACCTGGAGTATTGTGTGCAGTTTTGGTCCCCTAATCTGAGGAAAGACATCCTTGCCATAGAGGGAGTACAAAGAAGGTTCACCAGATTGATTGCTGGGATGGCAGGACTTTCATATGAAGGAAGACTGGATGAACTGGGCTTGTACTCATTGGAATTTAGAAGATTGAGGGGGGATCTGATTGAAACGTATAAAATTCTAAAGGGATTGGACAGGCTAGATGCAGGAAGATTGTTCCCGATGTTGGGGAAGTCCAGAACAAGGGGCCACAGTTTGAGGATAAAGGGGAAGCCTTTTAGGACCGAGATTAGGAAAAACTTCTTCACACAGAGAGTGGTGAATCTGTGGAACTCTCTGCCACAGGAAACAGTTGAGGCCAGTTCATTGGCTATATTTAAGAGGGAGTTAGATATGGCCCTTGTGGCTACGGGGATCAGGGGGTATGGAGGGAAGGCTGGGGCGGGGTTCTGAGTTGGATGATCAGCCATGATCATAATAAATGGCGGTGCAGGCTTTAAGGGCCGAATGGCCTACTCCTGCACCTATTTTCTATGTTTCTATGTTAATGCCAATAGAACCCTACCTGGATCAAATAGACAACAGACAATTTATCTGTTGTGAGTAGATTACAAAGCCACTTTTAAATCCTTGAGCCTTACACTCACATTGATGACCAGCCTGCGTACAGCAGTGCTTCTGAAGCAGAGACATGTCAGGAAGGAAGAAGTCACACTAGTGTATATATTTTATTCGGAAATTTGATACATCAGCAAAGACTCCAGCAAATTTCCATAGCTGTACTGTGGACAGTATTCTAACATCTGGCATGGAAGCTCCAATGAAAAGCATGGGAAAAGGCTGCAGAGGCTTGTAAACTTAGGCATCCCCATGCAGGGCACTAATCTCCACACTATTGAGAAATTCTTCTAAAGACAATGCCTCTGGGAGGTGGCCTTGGTCATTAGGAACCCTCCCGATCCAGGACATGCCCTCTTCTCATTACTACAATCAATGAAGAGATACACAAGACACACTCGATGCTTTAGGAACAGCTTCTTCCCTTCTGCCATCAGACTTTTGAACAGACAATTAACCCATGTACAGTACCTTACCTTTTTTTTTGCATTATATATTTATTTATTTATTAAAGTTTAAATCCAAACATATAGTACTTTTTTATTTCACTGTCACAAAACAACAAATTTCACATCAGGTGTCAGTGTTATAGTCCTGACTTTGATACTGTTAAAAAAAAAACAAAAACAGAACACACACAAGACACCAGAAATCTAAAACAAAAATAAGGAAGAGATCTGAGAGATGTTTAACAGCTCAGGCAGCATTTCTGGAGAGAGAAACAGCATGAACATTTCTGGCCTTGTTATCTCTGGTAGCATTATTCAGAAGTTTGGTTGAATCAGCAACAGATGTAGATAGGAGCAGGAATAGATGACTTGGCCTCTTGAGTCTGCTCCACCATTCAAGAAGATCTGGGCTGATCATTTACGTTAGTACCGTATTCAGCACACTCTCAAATCCAATATCTCAAGATGCCAAATTCCTTCTTAAGCATATTCATGGACTTCAATTGTATAACCTCCTGGCATAATGCATTCCACAGGCTCACCTCCTTGAGTGAATAATTTCTCCTCATCTCAGTCCATAATCTCTTTCTTTGTAACAAGAGGCTTCGCTCCTCTTTATAGTCACGTCAGCCCTGGAAGATAACCCCTCCACATCCAGTCTTTCTACCCTGTCAGAATTTTGCGGGTTTCAATTAAATTTCCTCTTATTCTTTGAATTTAGTCAATACAAATTGACTTAATCTCTCTTTACAGGGATTTTCGGTCATCCCAGGAATTAATTTGAAGAACCCTTGCTTCATTCTCTCTATGGTATGTATGTCTGAGTGCCTACTTAGAAGAATACAGTTCCTTCTTGGTGTTTGAGTTATCCATTTTGGAACCACTGGGTGGATGGCTTCCAGTGTTCTCTAAAATTCATAAACTTTGATATGAACTCACCACCATCACATATAATTGCAGCAAGACGTGCTTTCTACTGTACTTAAATCCTCTTGCTATGAAGACCAGCAAACATTGTTTCTTCTGAACTACATGGCGTAGTTGCAGATTTCATTTCAGACCCAGTTCACTTTATAGCTTGTAACCGGCCCATGCCCCTGCATCTTTGAAAACAGAAAGGTGCTACATCAAGTGCTTGAAGGCAGAAACATCTCCTGTATAACCTGCATCCGTTATGCCCTTGTGTCATTATACAGACTCTCTGCTGAGTACAAAGTAAACACTGGCTGTTTTCTTTATTGCCACACCCAAGGTACAGAGCATACTTAAACGATTCATAATCTTAAAAAGGAAATGTATTTGTATAGTACAACTGTATCATAACAGCTGGCTTCCCTGTCCAAAATTTTATATAAGGATAGCCACTTTGACAAGCACCTTTGCTCTGTCCACCATAAAAGGTAGGATCTCCCCATGGCCAACCATTTCAATTTGACTTCCCATTCCCATTCTGATATATCCTTCTCTACTGCCATGATGAGGTCAACTTCAGTTGGTAGGAGCAGCACTGTTTTTGCGTATCCTCCAACCTAATGGCGTGAACTTCAATGTCTCTAATTTCTGACAATTTCTTCCCCCCCCCACCGTTCCTCCTCTTCTCTTCTTTCATTCATTCTGGTTACTCTCTCACCCTTTCTCTTCTCCTCATCTGCCTATCACCTTCCTCTGATTCCCCTCCTCCTTCCCTTCCTGCAGAATCTCTTGTGTTTTCACAATCAAAATGTTGTTCTGCGACCTTCTCTTTGTGATTGGCGAGATCAGCTGTAAGCATTACAAATATGTAAACCATAGGGAATTCTGCAGATGCTGTAAATCCAGAACAACACACACACTAAATGCTAGAGAAATTCAGCAGGTTGGGCAGTATCTATGGAGGGAAACAAACAGTTGATGTTTTGGGCCAAGACCCTTCATCAAGGCTATGAAGATTGAAGAGCTATTGCTATGACAAAACTTTAGAGATGCGTATTACATTCACCTCAGATAGCCTAAAATGTTTTGATCATACGCTCCAATTTGAATGTCATTTGCAGTGAAAACATTCCCACAACTGTCAAAAATGTAGCCATTATAAGGAAATATCCTTGTATTTTCTCATTAAGTTAGAATAGAATGACAGTGAAGACTGTTGGAGGTTTGCTTATTTGTTACATTGAAAGACGTGCTAACGTCAACCTCTACATTGCTTTGCAAATTGAAGATGTTCACTTCTACCCATGGCTGAGTGCTCTGATGAGTGTTGCATTTCACAAGTGCATACTCAGCATCATTAGGGGTTCTGCACTGATTTCAATATTTGTTGTATTCATTGGTAAATTCTCACGCCCTGAGATGGCCCTTAACAGGAGCAGCCCTGCTTTCAGGTACACCTGCCATTTAATTACCACACCGCTTTGATTTCCACTAACATCTTCGGCACACTGGCCTTCTCAAATCAAACTATTGAGGACAAGAGTTGGAATATTATGCTGAAGTTGTATAAGATGTTAGTGAGAACTAATCTGGAGTATTGTGCGCTGTTGCCATCACCTATCTACAGGAAAGATATCAACGAGATTGAAAGAGTGCAGTGAAAATTTACAAGGATGTTGCCGAGACTTGAGGACCTGAGTTATAGGGAAAGGCCAAATGGGTTAGGACATTATTCCCTAGAGTGTAGGTGACTGAGGGGAGATTGTATCGAGGTATACAAAATTCTGAGGGGTATAGATAGCCATGGGAGCGGTATGGAGGGCTATGGTCCAGGTGCAGGTTGATGGGACGAGGCAGAGTAATAGCTTGGAATGGACTAGATGTATCATGGGGGTTGTTCTGTGCTGTAGTGTTCCATAACTAAAGCACAACGCTTTACAGAACCCACAACCCATGTTCCATTCCTATCACTGTCTGTAAGGAGTTTGCAGTTCACCAGTGACCATGCTCCAGGTGATCTGGTTTCAAAGACATACCGGTTGCTAGGTTAATTAGTCATTGTAAATTGTCCTATGATTAGGCTAGGATTAAAGTAGGGGTTCCTGGGCAGTGCGCCTTGAAGGGCTGGAAGGGCCTATTCTGCACTTTATCTTAATAAATAAATTAATGGCTCTGACTCTCTGATGCTCGCACAATTGTTTTGATTGGAAAATGCTGCTTTGGTGTTTATTTTCTCCTTTGAGTTTACACGGTGATTATACTGCCTTGCTGCCCTTTTCTAAAAGTGAAGTGATCTTGTTAAATCAAGCAGCTAAAATATTAACTCTGCATCTTTTTTCCACAGATGCTACTTGACCTGTGAGATATTTCCAACATCTTGTGTCTTCAGGTCAGTTTTCAACTCACTTCAAGGCCTTCTGTTGATGCACTACAATTGCCAGCTCCCGTTCAGATGGAAATTTTGCATTTTGCAGCAATTTAAAATAGAAACATAGAAAACCTACAGCACAATACAGGCCCTTCGGCCCACAAAGTTGTGCCGAACATGTCCCTACCTTAGAAATTACTGGACTTCCCCATAGCCCCCCATTTTTCTAAGCTCTGTGTACCTATCCAAAAGTCTCTTAAAAGACCCTATCGTATCTGCCTCCACCACCGTTGCCAGAAGTCCATTCCACGCACTCACCACTCTCTGAGTAAAAAGCTTACCCCTGATATCTCCTCTGTACCTACTCCCCAGCACCTTAAACCTGTGTCCTCTTGTGGCAACCATTTCAGCCCTGGGAAGGAGCCTCTGACTATCCACACAATCAATGCCTTTCATCATCTTGTACACAAATTTGTCTCAGATAAGTCCAATACTGATCAATTGCTACTTTTGCTTCATGTCCTGTGCAGTGGAATACAATTACCTCCTGCATCATCAGCGGCTGTAGAGTGAAGTATGAAGTCAGTATAAGTTTTGCTCCTAGGTAGTCGTTTGTTCATTCAAGGGGGCCACAACCTTGTCATGGTTTGGAGGTTTGCGTGCCTCAATAACTCAGAGAGCTGTGTTGGCTGGTGTCAGGGCTTTATGCTTTGGCTCTTGGTGGGGTCACCCATGCCAACCAGGTCAAAGGGTGGAGTCCACTGGTCCTCTTGGTTTGAGGGTTCAGCTCAGGGCTAACAACCCTGAATGGCAAAACAAAACTGTTACAGAAACTGCAATGAAGAATTCTTCTACATCTGAGTGAAACAATTTTCCTGAGTCTCCACCCGAGATTTTCATGACTGACAGCAGTGAAAACTGAGAGGAAGTTACTGACACGATGAAGGAAGCCCTGAACACCACCAGAGATGGAGGACCTTCATTACTGCCCTAAATGCCAGCAGTGAGTTAGTAGTCATTAGTTGTAGATGTAAATGTACATAAAGGTGTAATGTTGTACAACAGTAATGTTTCTTTCCTTATACCCTCTGTAATTGCAAATTCTGTTACTGACTTATCAAACAGGTGAGGCTGTTCTTCCCTGTGAAAACAGAGCCAGGACAGCTCAGCGTACAAGTGTGAGGTTCAGCGTGGCTCGCATCAGTATTATGCAACTCTAGCATGAAAGTTACTGTTCGAATATTTATTTTCATTTTAGTTGGCTTACGTGATTTTGAGATTATTGGAGGATTTATTGCTTTCATTGGCTAAACAGCAGTCTGACTTGGTTACAGGATCAGTTGTGTTATCCTACCTACCAATCAAAAATCAACAGTAAATCTTCATTTCAGATTCTGAATTAGAATCAGATTTACTACCACTGACATGTCGCATGAAATTTATTGTCTTGTGGCAGCAGTACATTGTAGTACATAATATAACGACTATAAATTACAATGGGAAATATAGGTGGCACTCACAGATATACAAGCTGTTTAAACTAAAAGCAACTGCACTCCCACGTCCTTCATCCACATCTTGATTGTAGTATAGTTTCACCCTTGTATAAGACCGTAAAACAGAGGAGCAGTATTAGATTAGATTATTTTAGATTAGATTAGATTATGAGGACACTCAGTCCTCGTTTATTGTCATTTAGAAATGCATGCATTGAAAAATGATACAACGTTCCTCCAGAATGATATCACAAGAAAACACAAGACAAACCAAGACTAGAACTGACAAAACCACATAATTATAACATATAGTTACAACAGTGCAAAGCAATACCATAATTTGATAAAGAGCAGACCATGGACACGGTAAAAAAAAAGTCTCAAAGTCCCGATAGACTCATCATCTCACGCAGGTGGCAGAAGGGAGGAACTTTCCCTGCCATGAACTCTAAGTACCGCCAACTTGCCGTTGCAGCATCATTGGAAGCACCCAACCGCAACGGACTGATTCCATCTGAAAACTTCGAGCCTCCGACACAGCCTCTCCGAGCACCATCCTCTGCTGAGCGCTTTGACCTCGCCCCGGCCGCTGAGCAACAAGCAAAGCCAAGGACTCGGGGCCTTCTCCTCTGGAGATTCTGGACCACACAGTAGCAGCAGCAGTGAAGCAGGCATTTCAGAAGTATTAGCTCACTCAGCCTATCAAATCTGCTCCACTATTTGATCATGGCTGACTTATTTTACCTCTCAACCCCATTATCCTGCCTTCTCCCCATAAACGTGAATGTCCTTACTAATGAAGAATGTATCAACTGCTGCTTTAAATATACTGAATAATTTTTCTCCGCAGATATCTGTTGCAATGAATTGCCAGGCTCACCATGCTCTTGTAAAAGAAATTCCTGCACTTCGCAGTCCTAAAGGGATTTCCTTTAATTCTATGTCTGCTGCCTTCTGGTCCTAGACTCTCCCACTACTGGAAACATCCTTTCGATGTCCACTCTATCTGGGACTTTCAATTCTCAGTAGGTTTCAATGAGATCACCCCTCATTCTTCTAAATTCCAGACAGTACAGGCACAGGGCTATTAAATACTCCTCATATGTTAACCCTTTCATTTCCAGGATCATTCTCATGAACATCTTCTGGATCATCTCCAATGCCTGCACATTTTGCCTTAGACATGGAGCCCAAAACTGCTCATAATAGCCCAAATGTGGTCTGACTGATGCCTTATGAAGTTTCAGCATTTTATTCTAGCTTTTATATTCCAGACATCTCGAAATAAATGTGAACGTTGTGTTCGCCTTCCTTACTACCTACTCAACCTGCATGCTCATCTTTAGGGAATCCTATACGAGGTCTCTCAAGTCCCCTTACACCTATGATTTCTAAATTCTCTCTCAATTTAGAAAAAAGGTCTTTTATTCCTTCTGCCAATGTGTATGACCACATAATTCCTTGCCCTGCATTCCATTTGCCACTTCTCCAAATCTGTCCAAGCCCTTTCTGCAGACTCCCTGCTTCCTCAACACTACCACTCCCTCCAACTAACTTGGTATCATCTGCAAATTTGGCCGCAATCCCATCAATTCCGTCATTCAGATTATTAACATATGATTTGAAAAGGAGCAGGCCTAACATCAGCTCCTGCGGAACACCACTAGTCATCGGCAGCCAACCTGAAAAGACCTGCTTTATTCCCACTCTTTGCCTTCTGCTATTCAGCTAATCTTCTATCCATGTTTGTAAACACGAGGAATTCTGCCCATGCTGGAAATTCAAGCAACACACATCAAAGGTCCTGACGAAGGGTCTCGTCCCGAAACGTCGACTGTACCTCTTCCCAGAGATGCTGCCTGGCCTGCTGCATTCACCAGCAACTTTGAGGTGTGTTTTTTCCATCCATGTTCATATCTTTCCTGTAATGCTATCAGCCTCATGTGTGACACCTTGTCAAAGACCTTCTGAAAACCCAAATAAACAACATCCACTGGCTCTGCTTTGTGTATCCTGCCTGTTGCTTTCTCAAAGCATACCTTAAGGAAACTATGCTGACTTTGACTTATTTTATTGTGTGCATCCAAGTACCTCAGAAACTCATCCTAAATAATGCGTTCTAATATCTTGACAACCACTGAAGTAAGGCTAACTGGCCTGATTTTTCCTGTCTTATGTTCCAGATTTCCTGCATCAGTGGAATATCAGGCGTTTAGAATTGAGTCTTCCCTTTCAGTATCATCAACATGAGCCTAGATCATTCCAATGACACTTCGGAGCAGCAGTCATGTTATTGAGTACCTTGTTGGCCTGGGGCTAGACAGCCCATGTTCTACAGGTCCAGCAACCTGCTCTAATTATTTTTCCCATGTAACCTTTGCCTGGGAGACAAGTGAAACACGTTTTACAAGTTACCTTAACAATATAGTTTCACTTGATTTTGTGTTTGTGTGTGTGAGAGAGATTTCAAAGTGAAAGTGTGTTGTGTGTCTAGCTACATACCCGTGCCTGTACAAGAATTCTAGTTAGTTAGTCACTCTATCTGTTACCTTAATCACTACACTGCACAATAAAAAATTGAAACTTCATTTTATAAGGCTGTTAACATTGCAAATGCATGCTGGTATTTATGTATTTATGCACATTTTATTCCATATCCCTACTTAAACTTCTAACTTTATTTTATATAATTCTTTATTTTTTATAATTGTTGAAAGTTGCTTTTGTTTCATGTCACACCCACACACCACAGCAAATTCCTAACGCATGTAAGTGCATATGATGACTAAAGCTGATCTTTGAACCTTGATGTGTGTATATTCGCTTATGTGAATTCGTATGTGCCTGTGTTGGGTTGGAGCCTTTACCATTGCAGGTATGACTTCAGCTAGCATGGTTGGCATGGATGAACTGAGGAAAAAGCATCTGTTTCCATGCATTGTTATTCTTTGATTTTATGGTTCTACTTGTTGCTATATGAGGTATCTTTTTAAGTGTTAGAGATCTCATTCTCACATATCTAGTGAAGCCATGGTATAGCTTGTAGCACAGATCCAACCTTCCCCCCACCTAAGGTACTCACTCTGTCCCCCCTCTTGCCTTTCTGCTGAGTATTTCTACATTAATATGGGGTGGCTTACTGGAAAGCCTATTAAGGCAGGAGGTCTGACAGCTATTAGTACAGCACATTTTTATTGTAGTATGACTGATTGGCATACAGTATATGATAATGTTAGTCAGTGAAAATAATTCTATGCTTCAAAAGAGGTTTGTGGAGTAAGATCATAATCCCATTGCACTAAATAGATACAGGTTGAGTACTCCTTATCCAAAATTCCAAAATCCAAAAACCTCCAAAATTCGATTTTTTTTTTTGTTTAGCACTACCTTGACATCACAAAAGGAAAATTCCGCAATGCGCTGGAAAGGTCCCAAGGTGATGCTCAAGTCTCTGTGCACCACAGACAGTTCTGAGAAGTGACCTCACAAATGTAATAAGCAGAATTTAATGGAATATAGAAAAACGCTGAAAAAAGCAAAAAATGAAAATCTCAGTCATGTATTGAAAGAGTGGATTCATGAGTGTCAGTGTGGATATATGCTGCTTAATGGTACACTGGCCATGAAACAAGCAAAGATCTATCACAATGAATTGAAAATTGAAGGTAATTGTGAATATTCAGCAGGCTGGTTGCAGAAATTTTAAAGAAGGAACGGCTTTAAAATTTAAAGATTTGTGATAATAAAGCGTCTGCTGTTCACGAAGCAGCAGAGAAATTCATTGATGAGTTTGTCAAGGTAATTGCTGATGAATATCTAACATGCTGAACAGCTGCATCAGTACCTGTGTGATGAACAAGTGTAAGACAAAGATTGCTTACTGGTAGTACATAAACTCAGGGTCAGAAATGATGGCAATCCCAAGCTATCTCATTATATATTCCAAATCTGAAATATGAAACACTTCCAGCCCCAAGCAGTTTGGATAAGGGGTACTCAACCTGTAAGTAAAGGCATCCATTAGTCTTGCGAGACCATGGATCTGCGCCTGGAAAATCTTCACTCTCCAGGGCGCAGGCCTGGGTGAGGTTGTATGGAAGACCAGCAGTTGCCCATGCTGCAAGTCTCCCCTCTCCATGACACCAATGTTGTCCAAGGGAAGGGCTTTAGGTCCCATACAGCATGGCACCAGTGTCGTCGCAGAGCAATGTGTGATTAAGTGCCTTGCTCAAGGACACAACACGCTCCCTCGGCTGGGGCTCGAACTCACAACCTTCAGGTCGCTAGTCCAATGCCTTAACCACCTGGCCACGTTCAACCTGTATTGACACAGATAAAACAGCAGTTCAGAAATTCAAATTTGGCCTCTCAAAATCTTTGTGGTCAAGGCCTGCTCCCTTATTGCTTTAAAATTTATGGCATGTAAGATATAGTTCTCTGGCTGGAAATAGTTTGTACTGCACATTATTAATACCATGTTTGTAAATAGGTTGATACTTCTCTTAAGGTGATGGTATGTAATTGTTAGCTATAATACATTGAAAAGGTGACCACATGGACAACATACAGACGACCCATTTGTCTTGTGTTTCAGCATGAGTTTTTGTCTACAGAAAGGAAGGGACAATTTGAAGAACAATATTTAGTATTTCTTGTGCATTTTAATCGATTTCTCAAGTTCAAGTTTCTCATTCACCAAACAAAACAACGTTCCTCTGGACCAAGATGCACACCACAATACATAAAATGTAAACACAAGACACAAGAAGTAATATTGCCACGAGTAAATTCATAAATAATAAGGTGCACTTACGACACAAGTTAAAAAGTATAGGTAAAAGCTACATGCTTCTTGCCCTAATGCCATGGTACCTCCTGTCTGATGTAGGGGCTCAAAGCAACAGCTGAATGGATGGGATCAATTATTGACAATGCTAAGAGCCCTATGCACACAGCAGTCCTGATCAATATCTCTGAAGGGTGGAAGAGAGACTCCAATGATCTTCTCAGCACTCCTCGTAATCCTTTGCAGGGACTTACAGTCAGGTGATCATATTCCTTTTTGGATTTCTTCATTTAAAACTTCTCAACAGTGGGATAGAATGTGATAGTGTAGGGATATTGGTACTAATGATTTTTAAAAAATCATTTACTTTTCCAGAAGAAACTTAATTCAGGTGGCTATATGCTCTATCACTTTGTTTTAGTATCTCCAATAACTCTGAAAAGTTAATTATAAGAGCTGTGTCAGAGGATAAAGAAAGGATACCTTGCTTAGCTTGTGGGGGCCAGTGGGGTATATATCCTCGTTCGGGAGCTGCATTTTAGCATATGCATTTTGCGAGTGTGGTGCAACTGAATACAACAGGCATCGTGAGTTTAGATGCACATTAAGTGGCAGATTCCAGTGTGCATACTTAACGATTTTAAGTGTGTACTGTTTAACTCGTATCCATCATTCACGTTTTGCTTTGTATGGGAATTGGTGTGGTGAGATCAGGGAGAGGTTTTATCCAGATGTATCTGTCAGGATGGCATCTAGTGAGGTCAGGCATCGTCAGGTCGAGACCCTAATGATCTGAGCCTACCCTCGACCCTGATTATAACCATTCATAAGCCCTTCATCTCTGGGGATGAAACAAAGCATTTTGTCAGCGTTGCCCTTACCTAACGGAGCATGTGGGAATTCAGAATTCTGGCACAAGCTTGAGGAAGTAGTTGAAATTCACCAGATGCACCCTAAGGATACACACATGTTGAGAAAAGCAAAATGTTCAAGGAATATGTGGGAGAATATGGCCGAGGGGATGCGGAATGGAACATAGGAAACTAATAGGAATGCCAGCAATGAAGAAAGATATTAGTATTTTAAAGGAGAAGTGAGTCAGCAACTGGGGGGAGATGAGAGTATCTGGGGAACGATAATAGCAGTGTTCCGAAGAACTGATGAGACAGCAGAACGTAAATATTGAACGTATGAGGAGTATTCAGGGTTGGATAATCCAAAAAGAGACAACATGGTCTTCCTGAAAATGATGAAGGAAAGCCTAAGCTCGTCCTCCAGGAAGATTTAGATTTGGGGATAGTGGTGGGATTGACCTACTCTGCAATAGTTTCATGGGCCAGTGAGACAGACTAATAAAGTAGCCTTAGTAGTCTTGCAGCCTGGGGGGCGGGGTGGGGGCGGCGGAAGAAGCTGGTTCCCATTCTAACAGTTCTTGTCCTAATGCTATAGTACCTCCTGTCTGATTGTAGGAGGTCAAAGCAATTGTCGGATGGATGGAATTGATGATTGACAATGATAAGGGCCCTGCATGTGCAGCGCTTCTGATAAATGTCTCTAAAGGGTGGAAGTGAGACCCCGATGATCTTCTCAACAGTCCTTGTAATCCTTTGTACGGACTTGCAGTCAGATGCTTGAATTTCTTTTTCTGGATTTTTTTTTGTTTAAAACTTATCAGCAGTAGGATCATTATCATCATCATCATCATCATCAGGTGCCATGCCAAGACTGAGCTTTGACTGTCATGGCCCACACACTCCTGTTTCGGGTCAAGTGGATCAATTCATTGGTATTCATTTCCAGTTCTCTGGCTGCTGTCTCCATCATCATCTGTCTTTGCTTTCTTCCCTTCAATCTTTCCCATAATTATCGTGCATTCTAACTCCTCTTTCCTAATCACATGTCCAGTGAAGTCACATTGCCTTTTCATGATCTCATACATTATTTCCCTTTTTGTGCTTGCTCTGTTCATGACATCCTCGTTAGATATTTGTTTCGTCCATGATATCCTTGGCCTCCTCCTCAAAAACCACATCTCTGCTGCTTCAATTCGTTTCCTCATGTTACTAGATATTGTCCAACATTCTGATCCATATAACATAACTGGATAAACGCAACATTTCAGTACTCTGAGGCGGGTTGTCATGCCTAGTTTACTGTTGGTCAGTATACTCTTAATTTCCATTTATTTTCAGCCTGCAGATAGGATTCTCATTCTTTTTGGATATCACCATACATTCTGTCTTATTACAATCGATAGATAGACCCATTTTTGCACTTTCTTCAACAACTATATCAATTAAGTTTTGTAGTTCTTCCTCCGTACTTGCAATTTTTTTTTATCTCTTCTGGTATTATTCCAGTCTCAGAAATGTCATTGATTAAATCAGTAAGTTTTTCAATTCTGTAATCTTCAAAGGCGGTAATTTGTTCGATTACCAATTCATCAGGACCTGCTGCCTTTCCTTTCTTCATCTTATTTATTGCATTACGAACTTCAGATTTTAAAATACCTGATCCTTCAATGTTCTTAATTTTTGGTTTTTCACCTCGATCATCTTCAAACAATTCCTGAATATACCCAGTCCATCTGTCATAATCTCATCTTTTTCCATGATAATGGTACCGTCCTTTGCTTTCAAACATCCATCTGAAGAACAGAGGCGCTTTTTACCAGTGATATTCTTGATTTGTTGATGTAACCTTTTTGGATCAGTAATAGGGATTCTTTCTAATTGCTCATATTCCTGGTTTAACCATTCTTCTTTGGCTTTTTGACATAAGCTTTTAACATTTTTATCTAAGGACTTATATTCTATAGGATTTGCTTTCTTCCATTAGATTTTTGATTTCATCTGTCATCCATTTGTTCTTTGTGCTTTTTCCTTTTTTTAGGAATCACGGACTTTGCTGATTCTACCAAGACATCCTTTAGAGAGTTAAACTTCACTTCTACATGATTGCTATCATCTTCAACAGATTCTATTTCTAGATTTTGAAATCTATTCTTTATATCAATTGTAAATTTTTGTCTTCAGTTTTCTTCTTTAATTAATTGTGAGTAGTCAAGAGATTGTTCAGGGTTTTGCTTCTTTAGTTTTTTAAGGGTTTTAATTTTACATGACACATTACTGGGTTATGGTCACTATTACAGTCTGCACCTGGATATATTTTGCATTGAGTCACTGAGTTTCTAAATCTTTGGTTTATAGTAATAAAGTCAATTTGATTTCTGGTGTTATCACCTGGACTTTTCCAGGTCCACAAGTGTCTTGGATGGTTTTAAAGTAGGTATTCATAATGACCTGATTATTCATCTTGCACCATTCTACCCATTTCTCGCCTCTTTCATTTCTTTCCTTTAGTCCAAATTTTCTGATGATATTTCCATCAGCACCTTGTCCTGCTTTAGCATTTAGATCTCCCATGACAATAACAATATCTTGGGATTTGCATCCATTCTTTGCTTGTTCAAGCTCTTCGTAGAATTTATCTATATCCTCATTTGTTCAATCTGTTGTTGGTGCATATACCTGTATAATTGCTAAATCAAATGGTTCTCCTCTGAATCTAACAAGGAACACTCTTTCTGATATTGCCCAATGTCCTAAAACACTTTTTGCCATGTTTTCATCCTTAAGAATTCCTACTCCATTAGTATGGATGTTCCACAAGAATAAATTAGTGGTTTATTTCTATTCTGACATGTTCCAGCACCTGTCCAATGAACTTCGCTAATTCCCATGCTGTTAATCTTTAGACTTTCCATTTCATTTATCACATTGTCCAATCTTCCTGCTTGATACAGGGTTCTTACATTCCAAGTTGCAATAATTTTTTTGTGTGTTACTTGAATTTTATGAGCAGTAGCTTGATGACGGTCGGGGATTCCCTGCTTACCAGGATCAAGCCTATCGAGGGAAGCATCTTCAGAATTGTCCTGAAGATCCTTTTGACGCTGTTGTTGTGTGATACATTTTGTGAGTTTGACCATAGTTTTCTTCGCAAATAGATTCTAGGAAACCTAGTATCTAGCAACGGTGGTTCGCTATTGCCTTCCGTTGGGCGAACTAATGAAATCGTCATTTCTCTTCCCAAATATTCATCTGCCTGTACTATAGCCATTGACATTTGAGGTTCAAGCTCATTCGCCTTCTCCGTCATAAGTTCAGTTACTGAACCTGCCAGATCTGCCGTTGGCCTTCGCTCGTATCCTGAGCAGGAACCCTTGCAGCTGCTACCGTTCCGGGTCAGAGCAGCCCTGGGAGCAATGAATGACTAAAGGGTAACTCCACTTTCCCCAAAGCTCTGGAAGTCCCCAGTCAGAGCCTCATCACCGGTTGCAGTTTAGAGTCATACCCAGGACACTAACAGTGGGATAGAATGTGATATTGTAATGATATAGGTAGCAACAATAAAAAAAACATTTACTTTTCCATAAGAAAGTTAACTCAAGCATCTATATGCTCCATTACTTTGTTTTAGTGTTTCCAATAGCTGTGCAAAGTTAATTATAGGAGCTGTGTCAGGGGTAAACAAAAGATACCTTGCTTCTTAATAGTAATCTAGCCTTGTTTACCTGGCAATGCACACATACTTAATTTGAAAATCCTGCTCTTAAATGTTTATTGCAGATTATGCAAAAGATGAATATCAGATTTTCACCTGACAGCTTGCTCTGTGGTGCAAATCGAAGCAAAGGGAATTGAGGAAACGTCACTCAGCAGCTGTTGGCATTCCAGTGCTATTTGATCTATCTGATAAAGTTAAGCAAATATTTTCTCTCCACCTGATTACTTCATCCTAATATTTTAAAGGAACAAGATTCTTTAAATATATTCCTATAACCTTCTCCATAAAGCCTGTATTCTTCAAAAAGTCTCAAGTGGTTTTGTTTCTTTTTTATAAAGACGTCTATGTTTTCTCAATGCTGCATTTAAAGAGAGAGAGAGCTTTAGAAAATAAAGCAGAGATGAGTTCATGACCAGGTGACAGGGATCCTCTTCACAAGATTAAGAATGGCCTGTTTCCACCCTAGTTTTAATGGACACAATGTGCCTGCAGATGACTCCTGTAATTCACAGCAGTAACTATGTAGTAAAATCTCCGTCCAATTGTATAAAGGTATAAGGTGATTAGAGATCAACTTCTTCCGCAGACTCAACACACACAAAGGGCGCCATGGTGGTTTGCGGTTAGCACGATGCTGTACACTCAGGAGCGCTAGAGTTCAAAGTTCAATTCTGCTGTCTGTAAGACGTTAGTACATTCTCCTGAGGACTGTGTTGGCTTCCTCCAGGTGCTCTGATTGCCTTCCCTCAGTTCAAAGACAGACCGGTTGGTAGATTAATTTGTCATTGTAAACTGTCCTGTGATTACATTAGTGTTAAATAGGTCGGGTGTTGGTTCATCTGCAAGGGGATGTTCCGTGCTCTATCTCCAAATAAAAATACGTTTGTGACCACATGGAATGACAGGAATGAGTGACTGAGTGAGAACCATCAGTGAAGGGAAGGAAGTGAATGGGAACAACCAAAGTGAAAATGATATTAAATACCCATCGGAATGGATCATTCTTAGCAGACTGATAGAAACTATCAGCATTCCATTGAGTACCAGTGTTGAAGTAGTTATGAATTACCTAGGTTGAGTTTAAGACTAAATTAATAACCATATGAATCCTAGCTATCACTGCATGCACAATGATTGAATTATAAATTGCAGTAATATTGTGACAAGAATTTTATACACATTGGAATAATCTTTGGAGTTGGAAACTTTTCTATCCATTTGTGGAGTTGTAGCTGAGTCAGGAACAGAAATATCTCACCTAATCAAGGCAAGTTAAGCTTTTGGATTCAAACACCCAACTTCCTATTTGGATATCAAATGCCTGATTGTTTATGCCTTTAGGTAGATCTGTAGCAATTCTTCCAGGTAGGTCAGTTAGTTCTTCACAGTGGGTGAGTGACTTGGATTACATGTTTGGAACTCTTTTTTGCATCACTTCAAAGAACTTTGGCTTATCACTTCTTCTATGCTCTTCTTAACATCACTGAAGCATGGTTAGAAAAGAGACAGCAAACATCTCTGTAACCAAAGGTTTTCCATTCCTCTTTGACAGGAAAAAATGTGGAATCCAAGTGTTGCTACAAATCAGCCAGGCAGCATTTCTCTTCTGAAGTGCACTGCACTGAAAGCAGTTGCTTTGAACCAAGCTGTATGCAAAGCTAGAAAAATGATACCCCTTCTCCTTGATCCAGGACAAGTTGCACAACACAATAATAATACTCAACATATCATTTATTCTGGGTGTTAGGTACCAATGAGAGAATCACAAACTTCAGACCACACACTATGGTTCAGCTAATGAAATAAATGTTTTCACAACATTTTAAGAGCAAGTTTCAAACAGGAAGCTTAATCTGATAACTGCATTGTTTTAAAAACCATAAACAGAGAAACATAATTAAACTAGAACCAAGCCTCCATCACTTAGCACTTTGCATGTGAGTGCACCTTCAAATGAGTCACTCTTGTTCATGCATTTAAATATCAGATAGCCAAACAAACCATCTTGTGCATTTTGTCACAGTTTGCAACCTATATTATAATGAATAATAATTATAAACATTGGAAGAGATGTCAGATTCAGGTTTAATATTGCCGGCATATGTCATGAATTTTGTTAATTTTATAGCAGCAGTACAACAATATACATGATAAAAAAAAAGAGAAATAAAACTTTGTTGCATTAAGTATATTTATGTTTATTAATTAATTGAGTTAAAATAATTAGTGCAAAATTACAGAAATAAAAAAGTAGTGAGGTAGTGTTCATGGATGCAATGTCCATTTAGGAATCAGATGGCAGAGGGGAATAAGCCGTTCCTGAATCGCTGAGTGTGTGCCTTTAGGCTTCTGTACCTCCTTCCCGATGGAAGCAGTGTAAATAGGGCATATCATGGGTGGTGGGGAACCTTACTGACGGACACCGCCTTCCTAAGGCACTGCTCCTTCAAGATGTCTTGGAGGCTGGTACCCATGTTAGAGCTGACTAACTTTACAAGTTTCTGCAACTTATTTCGATCTTGTGTACTAGACCCCATCCCCATAGCAGTCAGTGATGCAGCTGGTCAGAATGCTCTCCACAGTCCATTTGTAGAAATTTTCGAGTGCTTTAGTTGACATACCAAATCTCCACAAACTCCTAATGAAACATAGCCACTGTCTTGCCACCTTTAAATCTGCATAAATATGTTGCATTCTGGTTAGGTCCTCAGAGATATTGACACACAGCGTTACCAGTGTGGGCTACAGTTGATATGTAGCTGAAAGGCAAGTTGTAAATGCGAACTCAATTCCAAAATTTAATACAAGTTTGGATAAGTACCTAGATTGCAAGTGCATGGAGGGCTATAGTCCAGATGTCGGTTGATGTGTCTAGGCCAAATAACAGTTTGGCATGGACCAAGCAACCTGTTTCTGTGCTTTAGTCCTCTATGACTATATGACTATGAAATCAGTTCATTTTCAGACACATGTAATTAAGGCCAATAAAAATATTTCTGTCATCAGGTACTGTTCAAGTTCAAATTCAAGTTTAAGTTCATTGTCGTTTCAACGGTATACATGTATACTGCCAAATGAAACAACATTCCTCTAGACCAAAGTGCACAACACAGTACATATAACTCACCCACAACACATAAATTAACATAGCCACAAATAAATTAACAGATAATAAGGTGCATTAATGACACAAGTAAAAACGTAAGTAGTCTAACGATACTGGCAATGCATATGTGGTGAGACCCAGGTGATTGCAGGGAGTTCAGTAGTCTCATGGTCTGGGAAAGAAGCTCACCTCACCTCATTTAAAAAAATCTATTGTTCTCAAACTTCACCTCAAAAAGCTGACTCTTGGCCATATCCTTAGATTCTTGCTAAGAAGACTGGACCCAGTTCCATCTGGTTTTAAGCATTAATGGTGTGAGTTTTTTTTGAATGTTTGCAAGTAAATTAACCCATTTCTTGTTAGTTCTATCCATCAAGAAACTAGATCAAACACTTTGTGCTATGTTTCATCTTAATGCTAGAGTTATATACAGTACACTGGAGAAAGAAAGGAAGCTAATATTTAATCTCTTTATATTTCCTTTCTTTCCCCACTTCCAATTCCCTTATTTCAGTGGAAACTTGTGGCTGCAGTGGAGAGAGAACTTTAATAGCACTGACTCATTTTCCATGAATTACTTCACAAATGACACAACAGTTTCTGCTTAATCACCTGGTGTAATTTTCACTGATCTTAAAAGGAGGAAAGTGTGATACAAATTTTTCAAGCAAATATGCCAGTTCTGTTTTTTTTAAAATTTGCATCTGATTTGGTTTAGGGATAAACATTGCATTCACTGAGGACACCAAAATGGGCAGAGTCCAATTTCTAGCCACCTGTTTCCCATCTAAAGATTTTGAACTTGTTTTCACCTGCCTTGTCAATCCCTAGTTTATATTCTACTTCCTTCATTCTGGGCTTCAGCTCTGCCACATGCTAAAACAGACTTTATCAATATTAAAAACAGAATTCCTTGAGGCTTTGATTGTGCTTAACTATCAATGCCAATCTTCTTGACCTTTTTGTAGTCTTTCACTCAAGAACACAGGAAAATAGTAGCAGGTGTCGACCATCAGGCCCTCCAAGCCTGTTCCGCAGTTTAATATGATCATGGCTGATCAATGCAGCCTCATCTCCTCCTCTCCACACTCCACTCTTCCACCTCCACTTGAAATACTTATGATGATCCAGCTTGCACCACATGCCAAAGCAGAAGATATGAAGGTTCACCATTACATCCTTCTACATCCATTGTCATGCTGCTGATAATTACCTCCAGACTGTACCACCACACCACCAGGTTCAGGAACAGTTATTATAGTTGTTATTCTGTACCAGCAGGCTCCTGAGCCAACATGGATAACCCTACTCGCCTCAGCACTGAACAGATTCCACAACCCATGGAGTTAATTTCAAGGACTCTACAACTCACGTTCTCCAAATTATTTATTTATTTGTTTGTTTGTTTATTTATTTAGTATTGTTATTATTATTATTTGCTTTATTCGGTATTTGAACACTAGTCTTCTTTCGCACATTGGTTGTTTGTCAATGTTTATGCATGGTCTTTCATTGATCCTTCTACACGTCTTTATCTTGCTGTGAAGGCCTGCAAGAAAATTAACATCAGGGAAGTGTATGGTCACATATGCATACTTCGATTATAAATTTATTTTGAATTATACTTTCTTTGATACCATTTGCATTTATAGAGTCAACACCAAAGAATCACCCGTAATGTGTAATGCGTTACATCCATCCTGACCACAGCTTATGCCAAAACTCCATCAGTTGGGATTTTTTTTCTACCTTTCTGGGCTCTCTGATCACCAGCATCCTTCCTCTAGATGCTCACTTCTAGCAGTTCATTCGCTGTTGGAAGTGTGCCCATACCTGCCTGTGCCTCTGGTGGGCAATCTACCCCTAAGCAACTTCAATAAGCCAGGTGGATGCTCCTGTTGGGTTCCTGCCAGGATGGAGTTGACAGAGACAAAGTCGAGCTTCGTGATGTTTTGCATGCACACAAGATTGGGATTGTTGATTGAAACCTTTCACACATTGTGGAATTTCTAGTCTCCTACTACCACATCTATAATACCACTTAACTTTATTCCAGCTTCAGGTCATCTTCTATGAAACTCTCATGTTAATCCAATTTTTTTTTTTCAATGCTCCTTCAATTCATTACCATGAGTTTGTCATATCTTTCCCAAACATTAATACAGTCCATATTTTCATTCATTCAACTCCATCTCTCACTCCAGCAACGGCTCATTTTTAATTTTCAGGCACTTCTTTAGCCTACGTCACCCACAACTACATCCTGTCCCTTTTCCTCTAACTAACATGCCAAGACAACAAATCTGATACAACCACTAAAAGCTGTAGGACCTCAATGGGCATTGATAGAGGGAAATAGTCAATGTTTTAGATTAAGACCCTTGGTACCTCAATAGGAAGCTACTGATGGTGTTACGTCTGAATCCAAAAAATTGACTGTCCATTTCCCACCATAGGTGTTGCCTGACCTGCTAAATTCCACCAACTTTATGTGTGTTGCTCTGCAATCTCTTATGTCTCCACAATTCTTAGAGACTGCTGCCTCTGGATTCTTGCATGCTCCTTTTAAAAACAACTTACCTCCAACTACTTTATTTCTCTGCTCTAAAATCCTCTTCTCTCCCATGACACTTTCTGCTTTCCTTCCACTACTCCTTCATTCATGGGGTGCCATGGTAGTGTAGCATTTAGCATAATGCTTTCTAGCACCCAGCAACCTGGTTTCAATTCCACCAATGTCTGCAAGGAACTTGTTCATTCTCCCCAAAACCACATGGGTTTCTCTCAGGTGCCTCAGTCTCCCCTCACATTCCAAATGTGTATGGGTATTACATTAATTGGCCAGATGGGTGTATTTGGACAGCATAGTTTTGTTGGACCAGAAAAGCCTATAACTGTGCTGTATCTCTAAATAAACTACTGCTATGTGTCGACTCAGGCCTAGGGGGCCGGCGTCAGGCACAATGATGGACTCTCCACTTCTCCCTCTCCCTCATCAGTGTGTTCAGTTCATCTACATTAGCCACGCTGCTGTCTTCTAGGAGCATATTGACCACAGTCTTTGGAGGGTGCCCAGGGTTCATCCTCCCATGCTTGGGCTCCCATATGATGACTAGGCTGGCAGGTAGCTTGGGGTGGCATAGACAGTGCCCCGCTAGTTGCAGTCTTCTCGCCTCGATTTTAGTGGAGAGCATCAGTAGGTTGTTATAGAGCTCGACGTTTGTCATGTGCTGTTGCCAACTCACGTCAAGAGCCATCCGGAGCATTCGTGTATAGCAACCGTCTAGAGACTTTCGCATCGTCTTGGTGAGTGTCCACATCTCGCATCCATGCGTGAGAATGGACTCTATGACTGCTATGAAAATCCTCTTTTTAAGTCCTCTGGTCAGGTTCGACTTCCAGATTTCCTTCACGTCATGCTCAAGGTACTCTCAAGACCATAGAGAACGATACCATTAAGAAAGTCTTTGACTACAAGTACCTCGGGTCAAGAATGATGAGTTCGGAGAAGGACATAAAGGACATGAGTTCGGAAGGCGCTGGCGTGGAGGGTATGAACGACATGAAGGAATCTAAAATAAAAATTAAATAATTAAAGCTTCTGTGAGCCGAATAAATGCTTCTACCATGATAATGAGACAGGAACATAAATATTATGTGAGTGAAAACTGACATATTGGTTTCATTTGGCGTCATGTACACCACAGCCATTATGTGCTGAAGGGTCTGTCCCGTGTGGACTGTTCTATATTCTGTGTTCTATGAGTGGTTGAGTTTCAAAATCAGAATCAGGTTTATTATCATTGAAATACAGTATGTCATGATTTATGTTGTTTTGTGGCAGCAGAACAGTGCAAGGCTTCGACAGTTACTGTAAGTTTAAAAAAAAAGTAGATCTAAACAAGAATAGCGAAGTTTTGTTCATGGGTTCGTGGACGATTCAGATAGCTGATCGCAGAGGAGAAGAATCTGTTCCTAAAATGTTGAGTGTGCGCATTCAGGGATCTACTCCTCAATGGTAGATCAAAGTTCAAAGTATATATGTCACCATATACAATGCTGAGATGAATTTTCTTACTGAAATACTCAAAAAATCTTTAGAATAATAGCCATAACAGGATCAATGAAAGATCACACCAGCTTGGGCATTCAAACAGAGTGCAAAATGCAACAACCCATGTAAGTACAAAAACTAAGAAATAATAATAATAAATAAACAAACAATGAATATTGAGAACATGAGATGACGAGTCCTTGAAGGTGAGACCATTGGTTGTAGGAGTATTTCAACTGAGCAAAGTAATCCTCTTTGGATCAAGAGCCTAGTGATTGAAAGGGAGTAACAGTTCTTTCAGACCATTGAGAAATCTATTAATCGTTAAGTTGATTTAAAAGTACATTGCTTAGAGGGAAGC
Organism: Mobula birostris; assembly: GCF_030028105.1. Classification (NCBI taxonomy): domain Eukaryota; kingdom Metazoa; phylum Chordata; class Chondrichthyes; order Myliobatiformes; family Myliobatidae; genus Mobula; species Mobula birostris. The sequence goes on from NC_092388.1 coordinate 17,635,385, forward strand.
TGCACGTTACAGATTGCAGTAAGATTAATTCGAGAGAGGTATATTTAGAAGTATTGTCTGCAGCCCAGAGAATGTTACTATGGTTCATCAACACGATCATGGTTGTAATGAGACGAGGCCATGTCCTGTATGGTGGAGGTTCCTTAATGATGAATGCCACCTTCCTGAGGCACCAGCTTATGAAGATGTCCTTGATGGCAGGGAGACTCATGCCCATGATCGAAGTGACTGTGTCTTAAGAGCATAAGATATAGGAGACGAAGTAGGCCATTTGGCCCATCAGGTCTGCTCCACTATTCAATCATGGGTTGATCCAATTGTTCCAGTCATCCCCACTCCCCTGCCTTCTCCTCATACCCTCTGATGCCCTGGCTGATCAAGAACCTATCTATCTCTACCTTAAATGCAGTCAATGACTTGACCTCCACAGCTGCTCATGGTAACAAATTCCACAGATTCACCACCCTCTGACTGAAGTAATTTCACCGCCTAAATAGACGTTCTTCAGTCCTAAAGTTGTGCCCTCTTGTCCTAGACTCCCCTACCAAGGGAAATAGCTTTGCCATATCTAATCTGTTCAGGCTTTTTAACAGTCTTAATGTTCTTTGAATGACTGTTCTTGAATATGACTCTATAGCTTCAAGAAGGCAATTTACTGCCACCTTCAGATGGACAACTAACCAAGTGATAGACAGTTACTAACAAAAGAAAATCTGCAGATGCTGGAAATCCAAGCAAAACACACAAAATACTGGAGGAACTCAGCAGGCCAAGCAGCATCTATGGAAGTGAGTAGAGTTGGCGTTGTAGGCCAAGGCCCTTCACCAGGACTGGAATAAAAGATAGACAGTTACTATTAGTTTTGCCAGAGGCCCCGGTATCTTAGAATGATTAAATGAAAACCAGTTACGGACAGAGTGGGTTCTGGTCCTGTGCCACTGACAGGGCAAACACAATGACATTAATGGGCAGGAAATTATTGGGATAACACATCCAGTTTTCTGGAGCACCAAAGATCTGGTATGATACACATGATCTGTAGCAGTAAACCTAGATATTTTGATCAGGGAGATGATGCTAAGATAAAGATCTCCAATAGTTCCTCAGTATGCTTTCCAACAATGTTATGTAGTCATATTCATTATTTACATTTCTATTTGTACTTTTTACATTCCTTGATGGAATTGTGGTGTGGACTTGATGGCCTGAATAGTCTAATTCTTCTTGATGTTCGATGGTCTTTCCATTGTTCCACTTCCATGTCAAGTATTTTTTTTTTCAATAGTTTCCCCTCCCTCTGAGAGTATACTATCTTGGTTACCATCCACCTGTCTCGAAGGGTGGGTGGTGATTATCATGACCACAAGCCTGGACGGAAGGTTTGGAGATCCTGAGGTGCCCAGTCACCAAGTTCCCCCTCTCGGCCTCACCAGTGCAGTCCAAAGGAAAGCCTATGAAGCAGTACATTTGGCACCAGCTTGGCTGCAGGAACTGCTGGAAGGATATTCAATGACATCCAGCCGTCATAGGGGCTCCACTCCAGATTTACTGTCTGGGTTTAGTCCCATAGCCTTTGTCTCTCCCAGGGCTATTTACCTATAGCTGGGGATCTGGTTCACGAGCACCAGGGCGTGTCCACACACTGGTTGGCCTGCGTGCTACGTGTGCAGGTGCCAGACTTCCTCCCTCTCCTCTGTAGTCTGAAAGGAGGTCAGTTTCTTTGAGTTGCCAGCAGGGAGGCACGGCATGAGGCTTGCTGTTGGAGAGGCTATGTCCTGGCAGGGAGACTTATACATTCAGCTTCCGTTTTCACAAGAGCGCTAGCCAGTGGTGGAGGCTAAATATGACAGCGACAAGCACGACCCACTAAACTACCACACTAGACGCATCACAACCACCATTTTGACACCATGCTATATAGATCTCTATTAATTCATATTCTCAGTTTAGCACATAAATATTTCACAAGCACCATTCACTCATTATTTTAATTCAGCCAAATCTACATGCTTTTTCAGTTGCATATCTGACTATAAAGGTAATGTGAAGACCTATGTATTCATCTTGCATGTACTGATATATTGATCAGCAATGAAATTTGTACATAGCAATTGTAAGAGATGGGAAATCTTTAGGTTAGGTATCTGCATTCAAACAATAAAAACATTTATCTATACACAAGGTATATTGTAATTGGGCATAATAGCTAAAAATGACAAATATTCCATTTTAAACCATGTAATATTCCATTAAAAAGTTATATTTTATTATAATAAGAATGACAGGTTGAGTGAAAAAAAATCAAAATTTTTCACTTTACAATTTCATGTATGGCTTTCAATCAGATAAATGCAAAAGAGAAAATGGGCAGAGGATGTTGTGAGAACACATCAACTCGAAGAAGATCAAGTCAGGGCCATGCGCACGCAGACCCTGAACTAATGGAGTTTGTGAGCTCAGAGGCTGAGGGGCAAACAGTGAGCTGGTGTGGTGTGCACACACATAGAACTGTGCTTAATTGGGTTACATTCACAGAGGCGCTGAGTTGAAGGAGGCCATGCACACACAGACACTGAGCTGGAGGGGGCAGGATACACAGTTCAAAAAAGAGGTAACAGAATGTGAAAAACTAATAACAAATAAGGGACACCTTAAATAAACAATGAGAAATAAAGGATTTTGCTTTACATTTAACTTTACCCAAAATGGGGAAGAATGACAAACTGATATGCTAATCTCCAAAATAAGACTAAGAGTACATTAGGCGAAATGAGATTAGAATGTTGGCTATTTGATTACTAATTTAATTGGTTCAGCACAGCATTGTGGGCTGAAATGCCAGTCCCTGTGCTATACTGCTCTATGTTCTATGATATTGTCTTCTTCTTGTAGTGATGTGATTGTGAAGATAGAAATTTAGATGCATTCAATTAATAAACATATCTTACAAAATACCCATTTAAAAATAATTTTTGTCATTGATATAAAAATGGTAAAATCTGAGAGTAAAATATGACTATTTGTTTACCCATCTATGTATGTATGTATCTATCTATTTATCTATATATTTATTTGCTTATTTATTTACTTATTTATTTATTGTTAATTTATTCATTTATTTAGTGACTGATTGATTGATTAATTGAGATGCCACACGGAATAGGCCCTTCAAATTGTGCTGCACAGCAACCTTGTGGCCTTATTGCACCATAGCCTTATTGCAGGGTGATTAATGATGACTAATTAACTTACCATCTGGTTGCCTTTGGACTGTGGGAGGAAACCAGGGCACCCAGAGGAAACCCACTTTCTGAGGATGTATAATGGGCATGGTCAGCTCAAAACACCAAACGAATATTGTTCCCCTGGTGTCCCCAAGGTCAAATAAATTGAAAGTCGTCCTGTATGTAGAATATGCAGCAGATGCTTTATCTACCATTTTCTATCCCTGACAAAATTCAATTCTGTCTCCTCCATGACCTGATTTTTTAAGAAGCCAAGGTAAAGGAAAACTTTTGCTACATGTTTCCATCTTCTATTTCTTTATTATTAATCCCATAAGTATACACCTCGTAAAAGACTACTTTGCCATTTCAAATTGCACTCGGCAGCAAGAAAACACACAAATGAGCATCTAAAGTAATTATATTGTGTTTGAGTAGCCTCCAACCTGATGCCATGAAAATCAATTCCTCAGACTTCCGGTAGTGCCTCCCACCACCCGCCCCCTTCAATATTTCCCATCCCTTTTCCCTACTCACCTTATCTCCTTGCCTGCCCACTGCCTCCCTCTGGTGCTCCTCCACCCCTCTTTCTCTCTTCCATGGCCTTCTGTCTCTTTTACCAATCAACTTCCCAGCTCTTTACTTCATCCCTCCCCCTCCAGGTTTCACCTATCACCTGGTGTTTCTCTCACCCCCTCCCCCCACCTTTTAAATCTACTCCTCAGCTTTTTTTTCTCCAGTCCTGCGGAAGGGTTTCAGCCTGAAATGTCATCTGTACTTTGTTCCATCGCTGCTGCCTGACCTGCTGTGTTCCTCTGGCATTTTGTGTGTGTTGCTCTGACTTGTCTATTATGTTTGTGTATCACTGGTTAAAGTGTGATCATTTTCAGTCATAAGTGTGATCAGTGTTAATGGAAACATGTCACAAGACAAAATAGCTACAAAAACTCTTTTAAAAATGCTAGATCAGAATTTGATCTAGTCTGTCCGGTAGGTATCCGGTCAAAGATGAGGAAGAATGCAATTGATAATCCACTGTGCACCTGATAGTTATCATTAGTAATGTAGTATTCAATCAATTGTATTCTATTTAATTAACGTGATAATTATGTGTTTGTTTGGAAATGTGCCAGTTAACAGCAGCAATCCAAGCATTTTTCAAGTGTGGAATTGAGTCCCCTAGGAAATGGACTAAGGCTGTCAAAACTCATTTCACTTAGAGGGTTTAACATCCCTGAGAGAGAGAGATCAGAGCTGCTCTCCTCCAGTCCAGATTGGTTTTGACTCTAGCCATTCAGATCAAAGGGGAGTGGTTTATCACAATATACCCTCAGTGAATATTTGTTTTTAGTGGATGTTTAGAAATAATCTACACTTTCACTTTTGCAGCTATGACTTAGTACTCTTTTATAGGAAAAAATAATGCATTGAAGACAAATAAGAATTTGGGCAACACAAAGATAGGTGACAGTGCAAAAGGACTTGGGAGTTCTTGTGCTGAATTCCCTATAGATTAACTTGCAGATTGAGTCGATGGTAAGGAAGACAAAAACAATGTTAGCATTCATTTTGAGAGGACTAGAATATTAAAGCAAAGAAGGTAATGCTGAGCATTTATAAGGCATTTGGATTGTTGTGATTAGTTTTGGGCTCCAAAACACCAGTACCTGCACATTTACGAGAGGATGTGCTGGGATTGTAGAGGGCTCACAGGAGGTTCATGAGAATTTTCCCACGGATGAAAGGGTTAATGTATGAGGAGCATTTGATGGCTCTGGGCCTGTACTCACTAGAGTCTGGAAGAAAGAGGGGGGATTTCATTGAAACCTATTGAATGTCGAAAGGCCTGGATAGAGTGGATATAAAGTGAATGTTTCCAGTACTGTGGCAATTTAGGACCAAAGGGAACAGCCTCAGAATTGAGGGACATCCGTTTAGAACAGAGAGGATGAAAATTTTCTATAACCAAAGGATGGTGAACCTGTGAAGTTCATTGCCATATATGGCTATGCAGTCCATGTCATTGAGTATATTTAAAGTGGAAATAGAGCGTCAAAGGTTACAGAGACAAGGCAGAAGAATGGGTTTGAGATGGATAATAAATCAGAAATGATGGAATGGTGTCGCAGACTTGATGGGCCAAATGGCTTAATTCTGCACCTATGTCTTTTGGTCTTATGGAAACAAAAGCACGTTATAGGCTGTTTTGACTATCAGATAAGTCCACCAGTATCACAGTCACTTGCATGGAATATAGCAATATAAGACAGGAATTAGATAGCAACATCGTCCACACTGAATAATGCAGATATTTTATACAACCAAATTATGTAGCAGACACAACACAGGATTCCTTTCTCTTCCTTGGCTGACTGATCTTTGCCAATTATCTCACAAGTTTGGGCACTACTTGGAAGCTTCATTGTTCCATTTATAATGAGTATGAGATGATGAAGAAGAGAGATATTTCAGAGTATCATCTGTAGTCTTATCAAAAAGGAACTGACTGTTCAAAGGACATTGTCTGCAAAATAAATATGTTAGTGAATTTGAGCCATAGACATCTTCTCTGCAGCTGGCTTCAATGTGCATTTCCAGGTTTCAAAAAATACAATCCACCTTTGTTCAGCCACATTTAACATTGTTAAGTCATATTCTGCTGAGAATTGTAGGCAGGCTGAGTTGGCACTGGTAAGTATGGCAACACTTGTGAGCTGGTCCCAGCGCATCCTTGGGTGTGTACATTGAAACAAGCAAATTACACATTTCACTGTATGTTTCATTGTATACGCAATAAATTAATTGGAGGCTCAAATTTTCTGTATTTACAGGTTCCTGCAGCACCCTAATATTGAATATTTCAGTCATCAGCAGTTTGATAATCCACTCTAAAACTCCCTTCCCCTAAATCATCTTTAGACCATAGCTCTGCCAGTGTTTGATCCTATGTTCCAGATAATGACCTCCAGCTTGCAGGCCTCTGATCAGATGTCTACCTCAGATTGCTCTGCTCTGGGATCTTCCTGATTTTGCTGATAAGTAAGTCCAGGTATGGGCCAGCTGATGGTGTAGTGGCATCAGCACTGGACTTCAAGGCAGACAGTCCTGAGTTCAAACCCAGCTGGGTCCCAACTTGGGCAGCAGTATCTGCTCAGAAGAAAGATCTGGCAATCTACTTCCATATCTTGCCATGAAAACTCTATGGTCCATGAGGTCACAAAGAGTCGGACTCGATTAAATGACTGAACAACAATGACAAATCTATGTATTCTTCAACAAGTGTCCATCCCCTGATTTTTAACACTGGGATTGGGTGAGACAAGAAGAAGAGGTCATGGGTTAAGGGTGAAAGGTAAAATGTTTAAGGGGACAGATAGAAACAACTTCTTCACCTAGAGGATGGTGAAGGTGTGGAATGAACTGCTGGTAGAAGTGGTGGTTGTAGACTGGATTTCAACAGTTAAGAGAAACTTGGATAAGTACATGGATGGGAAGGGTATGGAAGGTATGGCCCAGATGCAGGTCAATAGAACTAGGCACAATAATAACGTGGCACAGACTAGTTGGGTTGAAGACCTGTTTCTGTGTTGTAGTGTTCAATGACTTTATGAGTCTATGACGACAAAATTGCTGTACTTGGTGACATTGCCCATTATTGTAAGCAACATGGAGGATGTTCTATTATCTATTATCTTCTGCAATCTGAGTATCATTGTGCAAACTAGATAGGCTCAGTGTGGCTCAGTCTGATTCAAATAAATGCCCATGGACTTGAGGCAAAGCTCCAGGACTTACAAATGTAAACCATTTTGTCCTTTCAGAGCAGTTGAGATTCATGACACAGAGGCTCAAACTTCTTTCGTGGGTGGTTATAAAAGATTTTATGGGATATTGGAAGTAAAACAAGGGTGACTTGACAATGAAAATTATCATTAAACTATAAATTATCTGACTAATAATTTCACTGTTAAGTGTGACACCTTGCTCAGAGCAATTTGGTTGCCACTCATACTGCATTACAAAGTAACTACATTTCAAAAATAATTTATTAGCTATGAAGAGTTTTGAAATGCTCTTAGATGATGAAAACCGTAATGGAAATGCAGATGTGTTCTCTCTTTAATCATCGCTTGGCATATCAAATCTTGTCTGCTCAATCTCATACCCAGTTATTTCCTCCTTTGTTTGCTTTACTTGTCATTAATGGATTTACAGTTTATTTTATAGCTGGTGCTAATGCTCAGGCACACACATAATTAGCAATTCTTTTTTTACGTCGCTTCCTTTTCTTCATTTGCCCTGTAAGGTAGTCAAACAGCAGCTAGGTTTAAAATCTGTACGCTAATTATGCAGTTTAAGTAGCAATTTGCCTCATTAAAAATCAGTTGTGCAGCATTATTGCAGGTGTTATTCCTGGCTACTTGAACAGCATCGCAACTCCCACTAGCCCAAAGGATTAGGAGACAGAACTCCATCACATTTGTTGTAATTGATGCAACTGGAAAAAGAAATGTTCCTTGATCTGGACCCAAGTGCACTGTCTATCTTGCAGATCTGGTGGCCTGGGCCATCTGCTTAAAAAAGAACCAATTGATATGCCATCTATTGCTTAGAATATAGGAACGTTGGATAAAGTTCAAAGAAGTAAATTTATTATCAATGTACGTATATGTCACCAATTATCATACACTAATTGCATCTAATTAAGTAGTATATTTCTACTTCTAAATTTCATTATGTCTAAGACTACAAGTGCACATTCCAAAAGTATACATAAATAAATTAATATGCAGAAAATGGAGGGATAGGGACCATGTACAGGCAAGAAAAGAATGTTTAATTTGATACTGATTTTAGCATAAGCATAATGGGCCAAATGGCCTGTTCCTGTGCTGTACCATTCTAAGTTTTAAGAAATGGTAAATTTTCTTCTTCTCCTTTCTGAACATCACGTGGGTACCTGGATCCATTGATGTATTCATGGTTTTCCTTGCCCTTCCTGACTCAGAACATCAAAGTTCAAAGTAAATTTATTATCAAAGTACGTACTGTATATGTCACCATATACCACCCTGAGATTCATTTTCTTGCAGGTATTCACAGTAGAAAAAAAACACAAAATCAATGAAAAACTACAAAAATCAATGAAAAGACTGACAAACAACCAATGTGCAAAAAAAACTGTGCATCTGGAAAAAAATAAAAACAATAATAAATAATACTCAGAGCATGAGTTACTGAGTCCGTGAAAGTGAGTTCTTGCAGTACTAGGGTGCTTAAGACCTTTGCACAGTCCTGTATTTGTCAAAATGAAGTAGAGATTGGATTTGTAAATTGAGCAGGAGCAGAAATGCTGAGAATGGTGAGGATGGAGCGCTGCAGGAGTGCTGAGGGACAGGTGCAGAGAAAGAGTGCGAGGGTGGAAGGTGGCACGGGTGCAGATGCAGCCAACCCTTAGACACCAGGCAAGGTTATTTGCTTCTAAAAGGTTTATTGGTTATTGGTTTAATGTGCCTCTGGTGCTTCCTGCTCCCACTCCTTTCTCTTCCCCATTTCCCAACCATAATTCTCCTCTCCCTGCCCCCATCCCACTCTCAGTCCACAATAGACACCCATATCAGTATCAAGTTTATCATTACCCACATGTCATGAAATTTGGTCTGCAGCAGCAGTACAGTGCAATCCATAAAATTACCACAATACTGTGCAAAAGTCTTAGGCACCCGAACTATATATACTGTATGTACCTAAGACTTTTGCACGGTATTGTAGATTGTGGAATTAGTTCAGTGTTGAGTGAAGTTATCAACACTGGTTCAGAATCCTGATGGTTGAAGGGAAACAGCTGTTCCTGATGCTGTGGGACGTAAGGCTACTGTAATCTCCATCCCAATGGCAGCAGCGAGAAGAGAGCACGGCCTCGATGGTGTGGGTCCTTGATGATGGATTCTGCTTTCTTGTAGCAGCAGTCCTTTGTGATGTGCTCATTGATAGGAGGGGATAAATTACTTTATGCAAGTACACCGTTGCTGATATGACCTTCAGATGACTGTTCAATATATCAGAATATGCTCAATATGCAATCTATATGGTATCTAATCAAGGAACATCTACTCTGAAATATAACCCATCTTTTACTCATATTTCATAAATAGGAATGAAGTTCTGGGTAAGTGTGACAGATTCAGCTGCACTAATTAATCCAGGTTGCAGATTACAGCAGAAAATCCAGGCCCAGGTAAGTATCATTGACTTAATCTTTCACATATTTTTTTGTATCTAATTAAGCAGTATATTTCTACTTTTAAATCTCATTATGTCTAAAACTACAAATGCACATTCCAAAAGTAATTATCTAATAGTCACTTATAAAAGACCGGAACTTCTTAATCTGTTTATAATTACCATTTCACTGATCCTTTGCATTAACGTTTGACCTTCAACAACTATGACCTGATCTTAATTAGCTTTAATATCAAATCATAGCTTGATAAGAAACTAGCCATGACCAAATGAATGAACCCCAGGTAAAGCTAATTTCTGGAGCAATTATCTTTTCATGTAGTAAGATTTAAATGATTATCTGCACAATTTCACACAGTTTCATGTAATTCTCTGTCATTACAAATTCTGTTTTAAATCACTTTTCAAAGGCAAAGCTCTGGGATCAGGTTTTAAATAGGAGTGAATCTGACATTTCCCATCAAAATCCACAACCAAAGCATCATAAGATGTCTCTGTGTGATTGATGCAAAAATTGCATGCAATTAGTAAAAAACATTTGTATTTCAACAGCACAGCAGCCGATTCAGCACACATCTCAACAAGGACTCCAACCTGAAAGAAATTCAGTCCGTAATCTATCAAAGTTGGCCATTAATCCTCTGTGGTCAGAGCTATTCAAATGTTAACTGTTTTCAGTCACAAGTCAAAGCATTTGTCCTGCTGCCAACACATAAAGATACAGGCCTGTTGTAGGTGATTGATCTGAAAGGTAATTTAAATGGAGGATGTTATGTACATCCTCTCAATGATACCACACTGACAGGTCAGATGAGGTTCCCATGATATATCACCTAGGCAGAGAAAGCAGTCAACACTTCACTCTAAATGGCAGTTTTTATATATATATATATATATATAGTATTTCACTCTGTAACTTTTGTCCTTTACAATGTGAGATTAAATTAGATCAAAATGATGAACAGAGAAAATCTGATGAGAGAGTAGTGGCTAACCACAATTTGCTTGAAATAATAGTTCTTTAAAATGAAATGTAATCTCCTCCCACCAGTTGCAAGAGGTATTTCATCTTTTCAGAATGTTTGAATTCATCGAGTTTCTATTATGTTTTCCTTGCTATGATTCATAATAAATTTTATTACATAAAAATCTCTGTGTTTCACAGTAAATTGGATGTGAAACTATCCGTCCCAATTGTCTCTTCAAATAGATGTTCAGAAATCAAGCAAAGGTGTTTTATAAGAAATGAAAAAAAAGTTTTTCCAGGGTACTTGTTTCTATTTCCATCTTTCCTTGTGGTGGGCATGAGATGGTAAAGAAACCTCTGTTCTATTGGCAAACAAAAAGGTTAAAGCTCAAATATGGGTGTAAAATAAGACCGTAACACCAAAAGACCATAAAGTGTAGGAGCAGGATTAGGATTAGGCCATCAACCCATCAAGTCTGCTCCAGAATTTCAATTTTCCTCTCAGCCCCAGTCTCCTGCCTTCTTCCCATGTCCCTACATGCCCTGACGAATCAAGAATCTATCAATGTCTAACTTTAATGTACATACAGACTTGGCCTCCACAGTTGCCTGTGGCAATGAATTCCACGGATTCACCACTCTCTGGCTAAAGAAATTCCTTCTAATTTCCATTCTAAAAAGACGTTGCTGTATTCTGAGGCTGTGTCCTCCGGTCTTAGATTCTCCCACTACAGGAAACATCCTCTCCACATCCACTCTATCAAGGCCTTTCACCAATCGATAAATTTCAATGAGGTCACCCCTCATTCTTCTGAATTCCAGTGAATACAGGCCCAGAGCCATCAACCGCTCTTCATGTGACAAGTCTTTCAATTCCAGAATCCTGAAATAGTCACTATAGTTGCCATACTGTCCTATATTGCCCCTAAGTCTTGTCGAGTTAACTACAGTGGGTTGTGAGTACCTTTCAAATCTCCCAAAACATCTACTTAACCAGAAATTTTTTCTATTTATAGGGCCAACACAGAACAGGTCCTTCTGGCCCAATAAACAGCGCCATGCAGCAATTAACCTATTTAACACAAGCCTAATCACAGGACAATTTACAATGACCAATTAACCTACCAACTAATGCATCTTTACACTGTGGGAGGAAATCCATATGGTTCACAGGGAGAACATACAAACTCCTTACAGACAGTGTCAGAATTGAACTCCAGAATGCCCTGAGCAGTATAGTGTCATGTTAACCAGCATGTTGCTGTGGCACCCCATGGCAGGTAAGTAACCTGACGTAGGAGGATCCTGTTTAGCGTGCACGGGATGATTGGCAAGACAGGGGAGAAATTGATAAAATCAATGGGAGATGGGTGATTACAGAACTTCAATGCTACAGTGAGGCAGACGGAGCATTCAAACAGGGCAACAATCTGGATCTTGTGAATAAAACATTTGAGGGTCATTTTCTGTGCTTAACAAAAGCCACAGCCCTTTACTTCCATTACGAACAAAACAAAAGCAGTGGCCTTACCCTGACATCATTATGTCAGACACCAAGTCTTAAAGTGAACACAAGAACTCAATGATGGTGTTTGTGAATAATATAGAAACTTTCTATTATTCTATTTGGCTGAAGAGCCTGATTGCTGAGGGGTAGTAACTGTTCCACCTCCAGGATTCACACCTCCAGGTTCTAATCAGTTACTACCCCTCAACCCTCAGAACCAAAGGGATAACTTATCTCAACTTCACTTTCCCCATCACTGAACTGTTTCCACAACCTATGGACTTACTTTCAAGGACACTTCATCTCATGCTCTTGATAGTTGTCGCTTATTTATTATTACTATTACTATTTCTTCTTTTTGTATCTACACTCTAGTTGAATGCCCTCGTTGGGCAGTCTTTCATTGATTCTGTTATGGTTATTATTTTGTAGATTTATTGAGTATGCCTACAAGAAAATGAACCTCAGGATTGTGTATGGTGACATATATGTGCTTTGATTAAAAATAAACTACTTTGAACTTTAACTGAACAATATGTTTCATTGGTCACCCATTAAATTAAACTCCAATCAAACCATTTATTAAGCATCGTCTAGTGATCCATTTAAGAACAATGAGCATGATTCTCAAATCACAACTAGTCAAAATCTTTGTCTGTGTAAACTTTAATTAATCTGGACATTGTTATAACCTGGTTATGCACCAGGAGTAAAACTATCTCAACTGCAAAATGAAGATTATGCTCATTTCAGACAGCTAGTGGGACCCAAATAATTTGATGCTGTTGACAATACAAGTACAGATCATGTGTGGGTGGTGAAACAGCCACAATTTTTCATTATTGTGCCCGTTTTATGGTTGTAAACCAAGCATAGCAATGTAAAATTTATGCCCCATTGCCTATTCGTTGGTTTCTATATTTGTTGACATGGCAGCTGAGAATATTCAGACAAATACACATGTGAGGATATGAATCACTGAGCAATGAAAGTGATGTTTTACATCTTTGCAACCACTGCATGTGAATAGCTTCCAGCTTGCTACTGCAGGTGATGACTTACAATTTAAAAATCTCCTTCAAGAAGCGTATCAAGTCGTAGATCAATTACTTGCTTGTGTGAGGGAAATGCTAACGAAAGATCATTAACCTGAAAAGTTAACTCTGTTTTCCTCTTCCTCACACAAAATGAAAGCGAATAAAACCACAGATGTTAGAAACTGAAAACAAGCAGAAAATGCTGGAAGAAGTTAACCATTCAACCAACTGCCTGACTAGAAGAATTCCTCTGGCATTTTTCAGTTTTACTCTCTCTCCATTGAAAATCTTCAACATTCTCTATTGTATATTACACTGTTTTAAGCTTCTTCGTCTTATTTTGCACTTCCATGTAGCTTCCTATCAATCCTTCTTCAGCTTTAGATGCTAGGTTGCTGCAGGAACATTCCCCTCCTCTCTCTTTATGTTTGGCCAATGAAAATAGCCAAAATACACTGAGTGGCCTCTTTATTAAGTACAGGAGGCACACTATAAGGTGGCTACTGCATGGATGTTCATGGTCTTTAGGTGCTGTTCCTCATCCATATCAAGGTGCAATGTGTTGAATGCTCAGAGATGCTTTTCTTCACACCACTGTCAGCTTGAACTAGTCTGGCCATTCTCCTCTGTCCTCTCTTATTAACAAGGCATTTTTGGCCACAGAACTGCCACAGACCATTCCATGTAAACCCTAGTGACAGTTGTGGGTAAAAATCCCAGGAGGTCAGCAGTCTCTGAGATACTCAAACAAGTTAAAACCGTCTGGCACCAACAATCATTCCACGGTCAAAGTCACTTAGACCATATTTCTTCCCCATTCTACTGTTTGGTCTGAAGAACAAATGGAACTATTGGCTGGTTAGGTATTTGCATTTGCAGTTGTACAGGCATACCTAGTAAAGTGGCCATTAAGTGTAGATGAGATAACTATCAGGAACCAGTTAAAATTAACTAGTACAATCCAAAGACATAAAATTACAATTAATTACAAATGTAAATAAACTATATAGCCGGCCAGTGGTGTATTGGCATCTGCACTGTACTTCAAGGCAAATGGTCCCGAATTTGAATCCGACTGGATCCTTGTATGCTTTCCGTTCATGCTGGGTTGAGCATCGAACGAGCAACTCAGCCTCCTTAAAAAAAAAACTGTTATATGCTATAGAATTGGCAAAAATGCTGCCTGATGCACCACAAGGCATGATAAAGAACAAAATCACAGTAAATAAAATATATGGTGCAAAAAAAAAGCTAATAATGAGGTAATAAACCTAAGAGATTCTGTAGATGCTGGAAGTCCAGAGTAACACATGCAAAATGCTGGAGGAACTCAGCAGGTCAGGCAGTATCTATAGAGGGGAATAAACCGCTAATGTTTTGAGCAGAGACTCTTCATAGTGAGGTAGTATTTATGAACCATTCATAAACCTGGTGGCAGAATATAAAAAGTAACAGTGCCAGTAATTTGAACATGAGAAAAACCCAATGTTGCAGCTTTACTTTAGTTTTCAATGCAAGATCCCCACCAACTTTCGTTCCCTGATCAATAACAATGAAAATTACCTTCTTATTCCTTGTGATATTACTGTTGGACTACTACTGATTCTTACAGAAACATCTGCATGATGCTAAGCTGGGCACATCATCAGTGATGTTACCCGGGGTCATCAGGTGTTTCGGGTCTTTCAATATCATACACCCTCGCTCAGGCGACCTGACTGGGGTTGATCAGACCCCGGCCTGTGCCCTAGCAGCAACCCATGGATCTGCCCTCTTTATCCAGAGCTATCTTGACTCTTTCTCTGCTGCATCTGTGATGGTAGAAATGGCTCTCCTTCTTCTCTCTCCTGTAATTCCAAGTGCAGTGTATACTTTGCAGAGCCACTGGCCTGCAAAGTCACAACACCCGACCTCCACGGGCCAACACTTTGCTCTCCACCCTCTTCTTTGGCAGTTGTTCTTCAGACCTTCGTACTTGGCTCTTTTCCACTCATAGGCCTCCTCCATGCGTTCTTCCCACGGCACAGTAAACTCAAACATAAAAACGTGCTTCAATGAGTCGGACCACAACACAATGTCGGGCCGCGATGTAATCTCTGTGATGTGGGGAGGAAACTGCAGCTGTTTTCCCAGGTCTGCTTTTAGCTTCCAGTCCTGCGCAGTGAAGAGCAACCCGGTTGCTTTCTGGTGTTCTGTTGGTCTTTCCCCCTCTTTGACAAAGCAGATGGTATTCTTGACCGGACTTGTTTTCCAGCAGATGTTAAGGGTGCTGCAGATTGTCTCAGCAATTGTCTGGAGGACCAGGTCATGCCACCATGGGTAACGGCTATTGGCAAGAACTCTGGGGCAGCAGCTCAGAATATGTTCTAGCGTACCTGTCTTCTCGCAGAGGGGGCAAGCTGGTCGTTCTGCAAGGCCCCAGCAGTGAAAATTACTTTCTTATTCCTTGTGATATTACTGATGGACTACTACTGATTTAATGTGTCTGAAATAGCAAGTCTTTTTATACGTAAAAAGAAATTCTGAAGGAAGTTGAGAAGTTCAAGAAAGTGTTCAAATCCTTCTTTGCTTTCTAAAAAATAGCCAAAATAGAAGAATTTTAAACATGTTTTGGTAATAATACAATGCTACAAGCTTCAGTGGGAAATTGATTAAACCTACATTTTTACAAAGGGAGTAACTTGACATCAGTTTATTTATATTTGAGGGTTGGTCTTTATAAGGAGTAACCCTCAAATATGTAGAGTCCATCGTTACCTCAAATTGCTCAAAGCACTTTGCAATTTAAGGCTGGCATGGGTGTGTAGCGGTTCGTGTGCCACTGTCTGTAAGGAGCTTATGCATTCTCCCCATGATTGCATGTGTTTCCTTCGGGTGCTCTGCTCTCCTACCATATTCCAAAGATGTATGGGTTAGTACATTAATTGGTCGCATGGGTGTAATTGGGCCTGTTACCGAGCTGTATCTCTAAATAAAAATAAACATAAATTTAAATTTGTTCTACAATAATAATGTTGGTGGTTCAAAAGGAAGTATTTTTGTTGTGATTTTGATTAAGGGATGAATGTTCAAGGCAGAGAGTAAGTTTTGAAGAAGAGTCTCGGCCCAAAACATTGACGGTTTGTTCGTTTCCCTGGATGGTGCCTGACCTGCTGAGTTCCTTCAGCTTTTTGTGTTTTGCCTTAAAGAGGAAATCTCTCTTGCTCTTTTGCAAAATTGTTCAATGGAGGTTTTTACAATCATCCGAGTGGTTTAACATTTCACCTGAATAACAACGTCTTTGATATTACAACGCTGAGCTCAGTTGAAGGTTCAGCCTGGTTTGTGTATTCGGAGTGGGACTTGAACCTAGGCTTCCAAGTCCATAGTGTGAATATATCCAATGGGGCAGAGTTGACAACGAGAATAACCGGGTGATTAAACTTCTATTGTCCAACAACAAAGTAGCCATCACGGACTTATTGGTACTTCATGGACATTTTCTGTTTTAAAATTCAAAGATCAAATTGCATATTATCAAAATACATATGTGCCACCGCATGTTACTTGCGTGCATTCACAGTACATTCAAGAAACGCAATAGAATTGAAAAGCCACCAATGTGCAAAAGAAAACAATATATGCAAATAAGAAAGGGAAAAATACATAAATAAGCAATAAATATCAGGAATATGAGAGGAAGAGTCCTTGAAAGTGAGTGCATAGATTGTGCGAACAGTTCAGTGACAGGGCAAGAGAAGTTGAGTGAAGTTATCCCCACTGGTTCAAGAGCCTGATGGGTGAGGGGTATTAACTGTTCCTGAAGCAGGTAGCATGAATCTTAAAGCACCTGTACCTTCTTCCTATGGCAGCATAGGGAAGAAAGCATAGTCTGTGTGGTGGGAGTCCATGGATGATGCCTCCCTGTGCCAGTGGTCCATATATTGATGTGCACAATGAAGGGGAGGGCTTTACCCATGATGGTCTGGGCCATATCCATTACTTTTTGTAAGGATTTCCATTCAAGGGCATTGGTGCTTCTATACCAGGCTATGATGCAATCGGTAAATATACTCTCAACCACACATCTATAGAAGTTTGTCAAAGTTCTAGATGTCATGCCGAATAGTTGCAAACTTTTAAGGAAGTGGAGATGTTGGCATGCTTTCTTTGCTAGGCCCAGGACAGATTCTCTGAAATGATAACACTGAGGAATTTAAAGTTGCTGATCCTCTCCACCTCTGATCTCTCGATTAAGACTGGCTCGTGGACCTCCAGTTTCCTCCTCCTGAGGTCAATAATCAGTTCCTTGATTTTACTGACATTGAGCGAGAGTTTGTTGTGGCACAACTCAACCAGATTTTCAATCTCTTTCCTAAATGCTGGGATTCATCACCATCTTTGAATCGGCCAATGACGGTGGTGTCGTCAACAGACTTGAATATGATATTGGAGCTTTGCTTAGCCGCACAGTCATAAGTGTAAAGTGAGTCGAGCAGGGAGCTAGGCACACAGCCTTGTGGTGCACCTGTGCTGATGGAGATTGTGGAGGAGATGTTGTCGCCAATCAAAACTGACTAGGGTCTGCAAATGAGGAATCAAGAATCCAGTTGCACAAGGAGGATTTGAGGCCCAGGTCTTGAACCTTATTGATTAGCTTTGAGATTTTTTGACCTCACAATGTGCCTTGTCATTGTCTTACATCTAATTTGGTACCTCTACTGCACTTCCTTAGTAACGGTATCACTACATTAAGGCTGTAGGGCTAAAAGACATAGGAGAGGAATCAGGACTGCTGCACCATTGCATCACTGCTGATTTATTACGCCTTTTAGCCCCAGTCTTCTGCCTTCTCCCCATATCCTTCGACACCTTTACTAATCAAGAACCTATCAACCTCTGTTTTAAATATTCCCAGTGACTTGGCCTCCACAGCCATCTATGGCTATGAACTCCATAGATACACCATGCCCTGACTAAAGAAATTCCTCCTCACCTCTCTTCTACATATTTGTTTTAACTCCACCATCTTCTGTGCTCTGCCATTGTTTTCCTCTTGTACTACTGCAATATACTGATGTTCTGAAATTATCTGCATGGTTGACAAAGCTTTTCACTGCTCCTCAGTGCATTAACCAAATATCAACTTGAATTGGTCAAGCCACTGTGAAACTACCTCTTCAAGAGTTTGTACAATGATGAGAGATCATGGGACCAAGACATGCTTCAGCCATGCCTTTGGGCCAACTAAACAGTTCATGCACACAAAATCCAGGAGGGTTGATGCCAAGCCAAATGTTAGACAGCCTGCTGAAGGGTTTCAGCCTCAAACGTTGACTGTTTATTCCTTACTATAAACTCTGCCTGACCTGCTGAGCTCGTCCAGGATTTTGCGTGTGTTGCTCCAGATTTCCAGCATCTGCAGAATCTCTGGTGCAAATGTTAGATATTGTACTCCAGCGGCTTTTCATCAAAATTGCACAGAACGCCCAGCAAGTTATCTCATCTTCAGCTTCTCTTCTCAAGTACCTGGGGCAGGATTTCTTGTGTAAATAGATTGGTGCATTTCACCTTCAAGGCTGCTTAATTAGAGTTTGAACTGAATAGCCAGAAATCAGCAATTACAGAGACAATACCTTCCGAGAAAGTAGATGGGGAGAAAATTTTATAGAAAAAAAGAAAGAAATTAGGGCACACCATCTGAACCTAAATCACTAATCATTTAGTCTATTAGCGTTCAGCATGAAATATCGGAGTGTCAGGGTATATGCATTGCCTAGTTAAGTCAAATTAAAACTTCAATAGCTCTCATTTTTTTTAGCTTTTACTTCTAATATTTTTAAATAATCCATTGAATAAGCCTTTTACTTCCAGCTGTTGAATAATAATCTGGATAAAAGGAGGGAATGCTATTGATCACAAATGCAATTTAGTACAGCAGCCAGACTATATAATGTAAAAACTACATTTGGTCATCCAGGCTCTTGGTGTTAATAATAGAAGAAAAAAAGGTAGCAGAAATCTCCATTTTTATTGTGGGTAATTTGTAAAGCTGTGCTCTATAGCACAGCGAAGACAATATTGCTCATTGATTTTACATAATGAGCAATATAGCACTCTGTGTGGCCCAATAGCACAGCTAGCAGTGCTGCTGGCTCACAGTTCCAATGACCAGGGTGCAATTATGACCTTGGATGCTGTTCACGTGGAGTTTGCCCATTGTTGCTGTGACCACATGGGTTTTCACAATTGCCCCGGTTTCTTGCCATACTCGAAAGGCTTGCAGGTTTGCAAGTAAGTTTGGCATTGTAAATTGCTTCTACTGTATAAGTGAGTGGCAGAATCAGGGGGTAGTGATGGGAATGCGGGGAGAATAATGTTGGATGAAGTTAAATAAATGTTTAATGGTTGGCATAGACTCAGTTAGTCAAAGGGTTTGCTTCCTCACTGTATCACTCTATAATTCAAAGGATATGGAGATCTTCAACAAACCGTGCGATCAGCTGCAAGAAAAATTATGAAATCTCCCATCTGTCAGCCATTATTTTTAAAATGTCTTATTGTTAAAAAAAATGCTTGCTCTATGTTTCCCAACAGCAATTATGTTGGGGATGGAGTGGGCAGGAAGGAATGAGGGGAGAGGAATTGGATGTGGAGGTGAGAGTTTGGGATTGTATTGGAGGATATAACTATTGAGGATAGAATTGACAAGAATGTGTGTTATGTGACTAAATGCTGAGAGAAAGAGAAAGAGAGAGAGAGAGAGAGACAGACAGGGAGATGCTAAAGCCGATCGATAGATCATGGACTTTTAATAGGCACTGTGAGGAAATAAAAGATAAACAATAAATGCTAGGTCGAAGGGCTGTTAACTAGAAACTTCAAACTAAAGCTAATGCTGATATAATGGCTTGGCAGTAGTAGCTTAATACTAAATAAATGCCACTCCTTAGCAGCATTAGTCTAAACGGTAGTCTTCTCCCCCGGCACCAGGACAACAGTAAGCAGGGAGTGTTGACATAGCTCTGCTTTTGGTCAAGTCTCAGCAAGACTGAAACCAGAGGAAGGGAATTAAATGCCACCACAACGAGACACTAAATGGCTGGAATGTGCATACTCATGAGCGTGATTGCTGAATTGGTTCTGCAGCCTGCCTGTGAGGGCATGTGGGTCCCACAGCAGACCCCGTGGTTGTGGCAGAGCCCCCCCTTCCTAGTGCAGCTCCTGAGGTACCAGAGACCTTTGCCTGCTGGGAACCCTAGATGAGAGTCTTGTCCAAGCTGTCCCAAGCTGGAATACAAGGACGTTGCCCAGGGCCACACCCCTCCCAATCCAGAGATACTGGCTCCTGCCCCACATGTAGCAAGATGCCAGGAGGTGCCACACAGAATAGACTAGGGACACATCCACTAAGCAGAGGGGGGAGGTGGTGACTGGAGCCAGGGCGGAGGAAATCACTGGCTTGAACTGGGAAACATGGGACACTGGGTGAATCTTCATTGATGATGGTTGACTGTATCTGTATGAGACCGTGTCCATACAGCCGTCTATGCTACATATGGTCCCACGTAGCGTGGGGTCAACCTGCACATCACGTCTTTCAAGGAAAGATCCCTAAGTACCAGCCAGACTTATGCCCCTGGATTGAGAGACTTCACCTGTTGGTGGAGTCAATCAGCCTGCCGGGCATATTGTTTCTGAGCATGCAGTGGAGAACCTCTGACCTGTCTCCACATGAGCTTATAGCGTGGGGCCAACTGTTCAGCAACAGGAACTCCTACGTCAGTCTCCAGATCAGGGAAGAGTGGTGACTGAAATCTCTTCTGGCATTCAAAGGGGGGGAGGGGCATGCCAATGGAAGATGACTGGAGGTTACTATGGCAACCTCTGCCCGGGTCAGTTGGGAGCTCCAGGACGTGGTGTTAGAAGAGACAAAGCAGTGCAGGATTGTCTCCTGCTTTTGATTCACTCTCACAGCCTGGTCATTTGTTTGCGGGTGGAAACCAGATGAGAGGCTGGCTGTGGCTCCCACAAGAGAACTTAAAGCCATCAAAAAACGGGATGTGAACTGTGGTCCTTGGTCAGACACTGTCGTGAAGGAAGCCATGCAGCCTGAAAAATGAGGATGGCAGTCTCGCGAGACGAAGGGAGCTTAGGGAGTGGAATGAATTTGACAGCCTTGGAGAATCGATCCACAATCACCAGAGGTGTGTTTTCATCAGACCAGGGCAGAGCAGTGATGAAATCCACCTTGAGGTGGGACCGTGGGTGCTAAGGCACAGAGCAGACCTGCAAGGCACTGATGTGATGTCTTGTTCTGGGCATGAGTAGGGCAGGCAAAGACAAAGTCGTGGACGTCCTGGGACACGTAGCTGGCCACCAAAAAAGTCTCCTGGTAAATTCCAGGGTCTGCTGAATTCTGGGATGTTCAACCAGATGGGATGAGTGACCCTATTCCAACATTTTGGGGTGTACCATGGCAGGGACAACATCCGATTGGACGGTTCCCCACCTGGGCCTGGATCCAACTGTTGATCGGCACTCACTATGACTCTATTTCCCACGTCATCAGAGCAGCAATGCACGAGCAGAGAAGTATGGGCTCTGGATTGGTGTTGTCCTCAGACATGTTCGAATGCCAGGAGAGAGCATAGGCCTTGGCATTCTTGCTGCTGGGATGGTAGATGAGGGTGAAATTAAACCGGATTAAGAAGAGAGTCTAACTGGCTTAATGGGAGTTGCGTCTCTTAACGTTCCGAATGTAGGAGAGGTTTTTATGATCTGTCCATAACAAAAGGTGTGCTCTGCCCCCTCCAACTAGTGTCCATGCTTTCAGGACCTCCTTGACAACCAGAAGTTTTTGGCTCCCGGCATCATAGTTACACTGAACAAGAGTCAAGCGATGGGAAAGAAAGGCACAGGAGTGCGTCCAGTTATCTGCAGATGAGTGCTGGGAGTGTACAGCTCCAAAGGCAAGGTATGATGAAGCCACCTCACCGATGAATAGATGGGATGGGTGTTGCAATATTGGGACAGTGGTGGTGTCACTTTAGTGTTGAGAATGCTTGCCCCACTACACTTGCCTGAAGGAATCCTGCAGAAGTCTTCTTGGTGAGTGCATTTATAGGGGTCACGATGGAACCGGTTTCAGATGAAGCGGCAATGAAAGTTTGCAATCTCCATGAAGCATCATACCTGTTAGACCACAGATGACTTAGGCCACTCAGTGACAGCCTGAACTTTACACAGGCTCATTTGAACACTGGAAGGGGTGAGGATATAGCCCAGGAACAACAACTGGTTCTTAGAAACATAGAAAACCTACAGCACAATACAGGCCCTTCGGCAATGTTTCCTCTAATTTTTAGTAGTCAGTTTTGCCAAAAATCTTATGTTGTGCAAATATTTTTCCTGTGTCAAAAGTATGTGCGCACTAAATGCACACATGGCAAATTTTATGTAGGTTTACAAAATATTTGACATAAAACTGCACTGAATAACAACAAAACAACATACATATTTAAGTCACTCAGTTATTTTTTCTCTCTCCTGTCTTTGGCATTTACCCATTCTTTGTAAATCTATCTAGACCAGCGGTCTCCAACCACCGGGCCGCAAAGCATGTGCTACCGGGCCATGAGGAAACGATATGAGTCAGCTGCACTTTTCCTCATTCCTGGTCACACACTGTTGAACTTCAACATAGGGTTGACAAATATCCCATATTTGCCAGGACATCCCGTATATTGGGCTAAATTGGTTTGTCCCATACGGGACCGCCCTTGTCCCGTATTTTCCCCGCTAAGGTAGAGCATTCCTATGAAACCTTTCGTGCCGAAATGGCGTGAAGTGAAGAAGGAATTACCATTAATTTATGTAAGAAAAATTTTTGAGTGTTCCAAGACTCAAAAAATAACCTACCAATTCATATCAAATAACACATAAAACCGAAAATAAATAACACTAACATATAGTAAAAGCAGGAATGATATGATAAATACACAACCTATATAAAGTAGAAATAATGTATGTACAGTCAGGAAGATGAAGGCAAAACCGATTTGCGAGGAAAAAAATCGGCACATACGTGCATGTGCACGTCACATGCGCAAACAGGTGCCCACGCAAGGCTTCGTGGTCATGGTAGCCTTTCCTGGGGCAAAGCATCCCGGGATTTGACTGCTACTTTTGTCCCTTATTTGGGAATGAGAAAGTTAGCAACCCTAACTGTAAAAGACATGTTGAGCTGAGTTTAACCCTACTTGAACACCGGCCCCCCCCCCCCACCCCCCCGGTCGGCCGGTCCGCAAGAATATTGTCAATATTAAACTGGTCTGCGGTGCAAAGAAGGTTGGGGACCCCTGATCTAGACTAATAGAACTTTCATCCATTAAACTGTCAAACTATTACAGTATTTTCAGCTAGAAAATCATGATATTTTAGACATAAGGCATTAACTTGTTCAACGCCAAATGTGAAGTCACAATCTGCAATTCTGGAGAAATCAAAAGCTGACCATTCTTGTACCTCAACTTTGATCTCCTCTGGGTTTGATTGTTTTCACTCTCGCTCATCTGCACTCAACCATAACATCCGTAGCACTCTTGTAACAGGTAATGACAGGTTCTGTTGCCTGAGCTTTTGTGCACCATCCAAATGCAATTTACTTGCCAAATGACGCTTCAAAAAGTCAAGTTTCCAAATATCATCCCACTCCTTTCCACTAGCAAACGCTGCAGCAACTTTCGCATCATGACAATACAAACAGGTAACTCCAGTTTCCAAATCATACATAAATATTTCTCTTTGCTGAATGTTCATGACCTCATGAGCTTTCGGTGTAGCAGTTTCTACTATTTTGTTAAGCCATTCAACTTTAAACAAATTTACAGTTCTTTTGCGCTTCACGCCCTTCACTTCTTTTGAATTCGACATAGTGAATCAATAATTTTTTCAATAAAAATTTAGTAAGCTATCTACAGGATTTAAAACAGATCTTCGTAAACTTTACGATATGAACACTGTCCGCCAAGTATGGCTGCCGCCGTGATGCAGCTGTACAAATCGGAACAGGAAAGGCTAGGTGACGTAAATTGGTGACGTGCATTGTGGTATTTGAAAAACCGACTAACTATTTGACAGAAACATTTAGCTAAAAGATTATTTTCAATAAGTATAATTATTAATTACTACATTATTTTAAGTAACTAACCTTTTGTGCGCACATTAATTTCCTTTGTGCGTTGGTTGAAAAACGTGTGTGCGCACGCACACGCGCACAGCTTAGAGGGAGTTATGCTCTTCGGTCCACAAGGCTGTGCCGAACATGTCCCTACCTTAGAACGTGGGCTTTTACCATAGCCCTCTATTTTTCTGAGCTCCATGTGGCCATCCAGGAGTCTCTTAAAAGACCCTATTGTTTCTGCCTCCACCTCCACCGCTGGCAGCCCATTCCACGCACTCACCACTCTTTGTGTAAAAAACTTATCCTTGACATCTCGTCTGTACCTACTCCCAAGCACCTTAAAACTATGCCTCCTCTTGCTAGCCATTTCAGCCCTGGGGAAAAGCCTCTGATTAACCACACAATCAATGCTTCTCAATATCTTGTACACCTCTATCAGGTCACCTCTCATCCTCCGTCGCTCTAAGGAGAAAAGGCCCAGATCACTCAACCTATTCTCATAAGGCATGCTCCCCAATCCAGGCAACATCCTTGTAAATCTCCTCTGCACCTTTTCTATGGTTTCCACGTCCTTCCTGTAGTGAGGCGACCAGAACTTCTCTGGCTTGGCAGAAGAGGTTTTTCTCTGGAACTCTCTGGACATGCTGGGCGTGTTCCTGGCAAGAGTGGGAATAGATCAGAATGTCATCCAAATACACAAAAATAAACTGATTCAACATGTCCCTGAGCACATAGTTGACAAGGGCCTGAAAAATAGCAGGGGCATTGGCCAGAGCAAAGTGCATCACAAGCTACTCTGTACTTCATGAGGCCAGTGGTGGTATTGAAGGCTGATTTCCACCCATCGCTTATTGGATACAAACCAGGTTATAAGATATTGTGCTGATCTATTTCGGAAAATATGCTTATTCCCTGGAGACCTCAAGAAGGTCAGCATATTCACCTGGAAAACCAGACTGGCCCACACTAGCAGTTGACACAGGAGGGATTTGGAGACAGGGCTTTGAGCTGGAACATCACAGGTAGACAGGCATGCCATTCTCCACATTTGGAGCACCTCCAGGGACCAATCAATCCATGGGTCATGACAAGATAGTCAGGGAAGACCAAGCCCCTGCAGCAGATCAGGTGAATCAACCAGATAGAAGGAGAGCTGTTCACTACCGTTGCCTTTAGCACAGGTTAGAGGGGTTCTGTTGAAAGGTATATCCTGCCGGTGCCCTGAAGCCGATCAACCAGAGGCTTGACGTCAATATTTTCTCTTAATTGCTGGGATGCAACACTCCATATTTGAGGTGGAGAGGTACTTGTGAAGTTCCTGGTGTCTCCGGAGCTGATAAACACCCGATGCCCCTGAGTCTGAGACCCTCACAACAATTAGAGGAGATGCTTGCAGGGAAAATCAAACCATCAGAACTTCCCTTCCTGCTGACAGGCATCCTTTTACTAGGTGCCTGGGACATGAAGCCTGCAAGTGTCCTGGATAGAAGCATGAAATTGTTCTGTGCTGCTCTCATTCCTATTGCGACAGGTGCATATACCCCATTCTGCATAAGCTCCTCTGCTGACTGTGTACCTAGTGACGTTGGAGAGGGTACAGTCAAACAGTAATCTAAGGAGTAGGCAGTTTGGGGCATTCTTTCTCTGTAGCATTCATTTGCCCAGTCACTAATTCAAATGTAAAGGGGCCTGGGAGTCCTCGTGAAGGATTCGCTAAATGTTAATTTGTAGGTTGAATCGGTGTTAAGGAAAGCAGTTCAATGTTAACTTCATTTTGAGAGGACTAGAATATAAAAGCAAGGATGTAATGCTGAGGCTTTATAAACACTGGTGGGACTTCACAGAGCATTGTGTGTAGTTTTGGGCCCCTTATTTAGGAAAGGATGTGCTGACGTTGGAGAGGGTTCAGAGGAGGTTCATGAGAATGATTCTGGGAATTAAAGGCCGAGGAGCAATTGATGGCTCTGGGTCTTTACTCATTGAAATTTATAGGAATGAGGGCTAATTTCATTGAAACCTATCAAATGTTGAAAGGCATAGGTAGAGTTAATGTGGAGAGGACATATTCCTATGGTGGGAAAGTCTAGGACCAGAAGATACAGCCTCAGAATAGAGAAACATTCACTCAGAAAGAAGATAAGGAGGAATTTCTTCAGCCAGGAGGTGGTGAATCTGTGGAATTTGTTGCCACAGGTGGCTGTGGAGGATAAATCATTGACTGTATTAAGGCAGGAGTTGATATGTTTTTGATTTGTCAAGGCATGTAAGGTTACAGGGAGAAAGCAGAAGAATAGGGTTGGGAGGGAAATTGATTAACCATGATAAAATGGTAGAGCAGACTCAAAAGGCTGGCCTTATTCAGCTCCTATGTCTTAAAGTCTTATGGAATGGCCAGGTTAATCAGTTCATCCAGGCTGTTCTGCTCATCAAGCATACAATCTCATGCTGGATCCCTGCATTCAGTCCCTGCTTGAAGGCAGTGATAAAACGCTCTCATTTCACCCCGACACCAATGCTACCATGTGGATCTTTATTGCATCATCCCTCACTGTCCACCTACCTTGGCACAGGTCCAGATGTTGATAGGCAGCCTCTTAACCCTGTTTTGGAAGCTCCAAAGCTCTCTTGAACTCGACAGCAAATTGCCACAACAAATGGGCCACAGGGGAACCTTGTTTCCATAAAGCATTGAACAAGCTGAATGGGGATCTGTCCAAGAGATTCATCGCTTACACCAGTTTACACACATCATCACCGAGACTGGGCTTGGAAGTTCAGCTCACACTGGGTAATAAAATTCCCACAACCTTTGCAATCACCTTGTTGGAAGAATACTGAATTCTGCTTCAGGCTTGATTATGGGAGTTGGGGCATTAGTGGTTGAGGTTGCTGAGGCTGTTGAAGAGAAGAATCTGGGAGATGCTGGGAGTGGGACGCCTATGGCTAAATATTGCTCATTTGCAGCAGCAAGAGCAGTGATGGCTGACAGCTGATTCTGGTTGTTGACAGTAAACCGCTGGACAGTGGCTGTGAGAGCAGTAATAGCAACCACCTGATCTGGCTGTCTGCAGTGAGTTGCCGAGCCATTGCAGTGACGGATGACACCTGTTCTCGCAGCTGGGATTGGGCTTGCCACTCTAAATGTAGCTGTTGCACCCTGTGAAAAACGTTGGCCAACCCAGCTTATAGTGATTTTAGTTTCTCCTCCACAAACTATTCATTCCGAGATCATTTGTTGCACAATTGCAGTCACTTCACTCAACACAGCTTCAACTGACTATAACTTCTCTCCTATGTAGTCAATGAATGTCAGGGCCAAGATCAGCTGTTCTCTCTTTACTGGGTCCGTTTTCTTTGGTTGGGACTTGCTGACAAGAATGTACATTATGGTTTAAGTGCCGAGAGACAGAAACTGAATCCAATTCAGTGATTTTTAACAGGAACTGTGCAGAAATAAAGGGAAAATAATAACCTCCAGGCCATCAAGGCTATTAACTAGAGCTAACACTGATACAGCAGCTCAGCAGCAGTAGCTTAATACTAAAAAAACACCGCTCCTTAACACTGTCAGTCCAAACATTAGTCTTCTTCCCTGGAACCAAGACAATGGTAAGCAGAGAACGTTGACCTTTCTCTGCTTTTGCTCATGTCTTAACAAGACTGAAATGAGAGGGAATTAAACGGCACCACAATGAAAATCTAATTGTCTAGAATATGCATACTCGTGAGCGTGATTGCTGAACCTGTTCTGCAGCCTGCCTATAAGGGCACACAAACCCCATGGCAGAGTCCATGGTTGTGACAAAGTAAATTATTACTGATGTTACCCAATGGAATTATTGTAACAATCATGAATTATTTTTCCATGTTTCTCAGAAAAGGGTTGTTCTTTTAAAATAGTTTAATGCTGTGTCAAGTGAAGGCACACGAAAGAGTTCACATGGCATGTTATCTACGTTAATTTCCATCGCTGAAATATCTATGCACCTGTGGGGATGTGGCTGCAGGGATGAGAATTTTAAGGAGGCATGATGAGAATCATATTGGTATCCTTGTCAAAGTATTCACCAGGGTGCTGTGCACAAAGCTTTACTTAAACGGAAGTGTTTACTCAGAATGGGGCTTTCAAATGGTCTCACATTGTCCTTTGTGCGTTATAGCAATGAAATACCATCTCCCTCTTACTTCAAAAATGTGGCAGGCGAATGCAGCATGGTAAGCAAATAAATGAGTGAACAATCAGCTTTGGGTGACAGTTAACAGATTGATATCGGCCTGTATGTGATTGATATTCGCTTTCCAGGGCCTGAGAGGCTTATTGCTAAATTCAGCTTTCTAACACAGCAGCATGACCTTTCCACAGGGTTGGAGTTGTTTATGACAAATTTAAACGTCTAACCAATATTCATGGTTCAGCTTCTTGTTGTATACAAGTAAGCAATGAGGTCTTGTAGGCATGTGCTTAATTAGCGTAAGACAATATGGTTATGTTAATTGGCCTGCATCAGACCAGACAACATTGGCTAAGTTACTTGCACAATTGTGAATGAGTTCAAGAAAGCTTGCAGACCAGGCTGATTTTCTCTCTAAGCACAATAAACATGGTCACAGTTATAGTTGATCAATCAATAGTTGGGTAATCTGTATACTCAGAGTGTCAGCCCTTACAGCATTAATTTTGAATGTCTCCAGAAGCTTTTAGACTATCTGTGTAAATTACTTTGTCCCAGCAAAGGTGTCTGAAATAATGACAGCTAGTAGCAAAATAGTATAAATATAAGAAAACATTGATGACTGGACTGTTGGGAAAGCCAAGGAGAATGACAGAAAGACAAAATGCTAGAAAGACGAACTAGAATTCATTTCCCCACTTCTTCAACCTTCGGTTTCTGCAACACATAACTCATTCATTTGCAATTCATTGGTAGTCTATAAGAACTGTACCCTTGTTTGGAAATCCTTTGTACTTTATGAATCTTTAGTAGTTCAGAAATCTTTTCTAATGTGGAAATTCTCTGTGAGTTTTACGTGTGTAAAGAATTAATCGTCAAAAATTAAATGTGTATCATTAAATAAACTGCTTTTAAAATATTTTGTTAGCTGAAAGTATCTCCTCCCTGGCCTGAAATGTCGGATTTTCCATAAATGCTGCCTGACCTGCTGAGTTCTTCCAGCATTTTGTTTGTGTTAGTCCTGATTTCCAGCATCCACAGAATCTCTTATGTTTGCTTACATGCTTTCCACACTAAGGAGGCAAGCTCAAAAATTCACTTCCTAAATTTATTAATCTTCCTCTCTCAATTTTCTCATGTAAAATGCTCTTAAACACCTACATTTTGGCCATATTTTTGGTAATCTAGACAAATATCAGCATTGATATCTGGCAATGAAGTGCTATATGGGGAATATACCTTGGGACACAGAAGCAAGTTGAACTGTGATAACCACAGAGGGACTTCCCTACGGTGTGTCACAGGGAAAGTAACTGTCCGGGTCTTCCTCAACTGCCTCTTGCAAGGGTACGAAGATTTGCTCCACAAATCACTGTGACAATTCCATCATGGTGGCATGGTAGCATAACAGTTAACATAATGCTTTACAGTGTCAACAATTAGACAACCAGGGTTCAGTTTCCTTAACTACAAGGAGTTTGCACATTCTCCCTTTGACCATGTGGATTTACTCCAGGTATTCCAGTTTCCTCCCACATTCCAAAGGTTTATGGGTTAGGGTTAGTAAGTTGTGGACGTACTATTTTGGCACTGATAGTGTGCAGTCTCTTGTGGGCTGCCCCCAACACATCATTGGACTGTGCCAGTCATTGATACAGTACAACACATTTCACTGTATATTTTGATATTTTGATGTATATATGACAAATGAAGCTAACCTCTTAATCGTTAAATCTTCAGGCATAGCGAACATAACTTTCACCGTGTGACAATTCAAAGAAAATTTCTGGGAGCCTCTATCACTGTGCATTGTACACACCCACTTTGAGTTTGCTAAAGCTTTTCACTCCTTTAGTCAGGAGGAACTATAAGGCACCTTCCTTAGTTTTGCTGTTCACAAAATTTTATCTTGCATGCAACCCATGTTGGCCAATATGTCTGGAACTGAACCATCCTCAGAAAAGATTGGCATCAAAAAAACTGCATCATTGATCTGTTTTTCTCTGTCTTTCTCACCACAATGTTGACCCTCACCTCCAATATACTTCCTGTGGGACTGGAGCTAGTCATCAGAAATATACACCAGGGAAACTGTTCAATGTACAACCAGAACCAAGGTCAGCCAAACATCAGTAATTGGACTTCATGTGCAGATAATGCTTGCATCTGCGCAGGGTCAAAAGCTGAGCTCCTATACACATTGTGGATTCATTCACAAGAGGGTATGCCTTACTCTCAGTTTAAGTTGCCTACCGACCTGTGCCCTCTAACACTAAAAATTCATGATAAGGCCATGAAAAATGTGGACTACGCCTCATATCTTATGATCCACTTCTTGAAGCAATTTTAGACATTTGAAGATAAAAATCAAAACTTCTTCAATACAGCAGTGCAACCTTTGGCCAATTGATTGAAGTGTTCATTGAAACTTATTACATCATATTTGCCACAAAGTTCATGACGTACTAAGCAACAGAGAACTCTGTCCTCTGAGTCTCTGACTACCTAACCACCGATGCTGTATGGAGCATTGATAAAAATTATAAAACAGTGGGGATATGCAAAATTTCCTCCCGGGGATGTAAAGATATCAGTGAACTTTCTTGGCTTTGACGTCCATGTTGTTGGACCAGGATAGCTATTAGTGATGTTCACTTCTACGAACTTGAAGTGGTATCTCTCCAGGAGATCCCAGTAATTCTTGGCCTTATTTTCTCCAATGGTAGATGTGACATTACCACCCAAATGGATTATATTGCTTTGAAAAGGATGTCAGTTGATCAACACATTTGAATTATAATATTATAAAATAAAATTTGGAGAGAATGCAAAACCATCCAACTTCTGAAAGAAAACTGCAACATTGAATGCAATTTTAATGATCAATTTTACATTATGCTCTATTTATTTCATTTTTCCAGTCTATTGTTGCTTTGTAACATGTGCCATATTGGAAATCCATCTTCTATTCATCATGTTGCTGGAATTTGCTTTACTGAGAAATAAAGCACGTAGCTTTATTTTCTATTAGATAACAAATCTGGGCAGAGTAAGGTGTAATCTATGGGAGACTTCTATCATTTAAGGACTCTTGTTGTTTTATTTTTAATGGATCATTACGCATTACTGAGTTCATTTTTAAACTCCATTTTGCACTTTTTTTTCAGCAGCAACAATCATTGAGGATGGCAGCAAACTGTATATTGTTCACACATAAATGATGCCCTTACTGAAGTATTAATAACTATGAATTCATCACTACGAACTTATCGAGCAACAATTAACAGCTCATTGCTGGCAAACAGTACGGTCGATATAAATGAGAAATTATTAGTCTAATTGAACAGAGAAATCTTGTCATGCACCAGTAGTTTAAACATTTCAATAGTTCATATAAATGCTTAACCTATTGACTTTTGAAAAGGTTTGTCCTTTATTATTGCAACTGCTGACATTAATCTCTAGATATATAATGACTCCCTTCCACGGATTCAAGGTTCTGCGAGGAACAAAGGTGAGCATGCAATTTACATGCAGTGTTGAGTATGCTATATAATGCATTATGTATATTATGAATAGACAGTATTATGTGTAGATCATCTGCTGAAGAATGTGAATTGATAAGCAGATATGATCAACTTTTTTTCGTTCAAATAATCTGAAAATTCAAAAACATTTATCATATAATTTTCACCTTCCTGAGCTATTTATTTTGCTGATGATCAATCTCAGTTTTATAACGGCTTTAATTTACTGCGAGATTATGTCATTGTGGATAGGCTGATGTTGCTTTTAATGTATGAAACTCATTGGCAGCTTGTGTCCACATGACACCTACCAACAGCAGATGATCTCAATACAGATAGAACATCCTAGCAATGTATTATACACTACAGTGGTTCCATTAATGAACTGGTTTCAAGAGGCTTGGATTACTGAATCAGACATGAAATTAAATTTCCATAGCAGGAAATTCCAAATAATTGTAAAATATGAAGCTGTTTTTAGTGATTGTCAGGTAGCTAACACATGAAGCTGTCAAGAAAGTTACCAAAATGTCGTAATGAAACAATCTTCTGGGGAGGTTCTATGACATCCTTGCTTGAAGCAAACAATTATGATATTAGTCCCACCAATGTGGTTGACACTCTGTTGTCCCAAGAAGTGGTCCAGCAAGTCACAGTTCAACAGCTATCAAAGCAAGAGGTACAGAAGTCTGAGATCCCACACGATCAGATTCAAGAACAGTTCCTGCCCTTCAACTATTCAGTTCTTAAATCAACTGGCAAAACTCCACACACTACAGTTCAAGAAGACTTGAACATTTTGATCACTTTGCACTAAAATGGTCTTTGTTTCTTTTTATTCTGTGACCTTCTTTGTAAAAACTGTGCATAATTTATGTTTTTTTTTCTCTTGTAAACACTGCTTATATGATGCTATATGCTGTGATGCTGCTGCGAGCAAGGTTTTCTTGGCATTTGTACATACATGAACCTATGGATATGACAATACTCTCAACATTGATTTTGACTTTAACTTCAGTACCTAGTGCTCATCCCTCCTGTTCTTTTCCCCAACTGTCCACACATGCTAGACCCTCCTAACTGACTAGGTAGTTATTTCAAATTTCTCTCCCATTGACTTGTCACATAACCAAAGATGTTAGCTGTAATTAGTTTGTCTTAGTTGCAAAATTTATCAGTTGAATTATACCTTGTTTACCAGTTCTCAGAATGCAGAACAGAACAGTTCAAGTTCCAGGTCAATATCAAGATTGTTTAATGTCACTTCCAGTGCACAATTAGACCATAAGACCATAAAACATAGGATCAGAATTCAGCCATTCAGCCCACCAAGTTTTCTCCACCATTCCATCATGGTTGAACCCGGATCCCACTCAATCCCATACACCCTGTCTTTTTGCCATATCCTTTGATGCCCTGATTGATCATGAAATGATCAACTTCCACCTTAAATATTCACTCAGACTTGGCCTCCACTGCAGTCTGTGGCAGATTAATTACTCTCTGGCTAAAAGAATTCCTCCATACCTCTGTTCTATAGGGTCGCCCTGAAGTTTAAGGCTGTGCCCTCTAGTTCTGGATATCCCCACCATAGGAAACATCCTCTCCACATCCACCCTATCTAGTCCTTTCAACATTCGGTAGGTTTCAATGAGATTCCATCGCCTTCTTCTGAAGTCCAGTGAGTACAGGTCTAAAGCTGCCAAACACCCCTCACATGTTAACCTCTTTATTGCTAGAATCATCCTTGTAAACCTCCACTGTACTCTTTCCAATGACAACACATCCTTTCTGAGATATGGGGCCCAGAACTCCAAGTGTAGCCTGACTAGTGTCTTATAAAGTCTCGGTATAATCTCTTTGCTTTCACATTCTTTTCCCCTTGAAATAAATGCCAACATTGCATTTGCCTTCTTTACCGTAGACTCAATTTATAAACTAACATTCTGGGACTCTTGCACAAGTACTCCTAAGTCCTTCTGCACCTCTGATGTTTAAACCTTCTCCCCATTTAGATAATAGTCCACACTATTGTTCCTTTTACCAAAATGCATTATCATACATTTCCCAACACCATATTCCATCTGCCACTTTTTTGCCCATTCTTTCAATCTTTCTAAGTCCTGAAAAGTAGCAGTCCCAATACTTACCCCTGAGGAACATCACTAGTCACTGGCAGCCAACCAGAAAAGGCCCCTTTTATTCCCAATCACTGCCTCCTGCCTGTCAGCCATTCCACTATCCATGCCAGTATCTTTCCTGTAACGCCATAGGATTTTATCTTGTTAAGCAGCCTCATGTGTGGCACATTATCAAACACCTTCTGAAAATCCAAGTCAATGACATCCACTGCCTCTTCTTTGTCCGTTTGTTTCTTCCTCAAAGAACTCTAACAGATTTATCTGGCAAGATTTCCCTGAAGGAAATCATGCTGACTTTGGCTTATCTCATCATTAGTCTCCAAGTACCTTGAAACCTCATCCTTAATAATAGACTCCAAATCTTCCCCAACCATTGAGGTTCGGCTAACTAGACTATAATTTCCTTTCTTTTGCATTTCTCGCTTTTTAAAGAGTGGAATGACATTTGCAATCTTCCAATCCTCCAGGACCATGCCAGAATCAAGTGATTCTTGAAAGATCATGACCAATGCATCTGTAATCTCTTCAGCAACCTCTCTCAGGACTCTGGGATGTAGTCCATCTGGCCCAGGTGGCTTATCCACCTTAAGATTTTTGAATTTTCCTCAGTCCTGCTCCCTGACACTCATGAACCTCTGGCACACTGCTAGTGTCTTTCACAGTGAAGACAGATGCAAAGTACGCATTAAGTTCATCTGCCATTTCTTTGTCCCCTATTACTACCTCACCACCATAATTTTCCAGTGGTCCAATACCAACTCTCACCTCCCTTTTACTCTTTATATAACTGAAATAATCTGGTGTTATCCTGCCTTATATTATTGACTAGTCCGTCCTAACATTTCATCTTTATCCTTCTTATAGTTTTTTTTAGTAGCCTTTTGTTGTATTTTAAAAGCTTCCCAATTATCCAACATCTCACTCACTTTTGCAACCTTGTACACCCTTTCCTTGGCTTTTATGCAGTCCTTAACTTTCTTTGTCAGCCATGGTTGCCTACCTTTGCCATTTGAGAACTTCTTCCTCTATGGGACATATCTATCCTGCGCCTTGTGAACTATTCCCAGAAACTTCAGCTCTGCAATCATCCTCATCAGCACCCTCCTCCAGTCCACCTGGGCAATCTCTTCTCTCATGTCTCCATAATTCCCTTTATTTCATTGCAATACTGATACATGTGAGTTAAGCTTCTCCCTCTCAAACTGTAGTATGAACTCAATCATATTATGATCACTGGCTCCTAAGGGTTCCTTTACATTAAGCTGCCTAAAAAGATCTGGGTTATTACACAACACCCAATCTAAGATAGCCTTTCCATAATGTTTTTTTTTCACCCTTGCAATTTCTTAACTTCCCCCATAAAGATTCAACATTCTCTGACCTTATGTCACTTCTTTCTAAAGACGTAATTCAACCTCTTAGCAACAGAGCCACATCACCGCCTATGCCTTCCTGCCTTGTCCTTTCGATACAAAGTTTATTGTTTGATGTTACATTCCCAACTATGGCCTTCTTTCAGCCACAATTCAGTGATGCCCACAACTGATCAATTTCTAATTGCCCCATGAGTTTGTCCACCTTTTTCCGAATGCTATTTGCATACACATTTAAATACAGCACCTTCAGTCCTACATCCTTTGCCCTTTTGAATTTTGCCTCTGTGGCACGATTTGACTCTTTGCTCTGTCTGCATTTTTTACCCAATCAATGACTTGTCCTTTCTTACAGTCATGTCACACCCATCATCTACTTTTAAACCTGCGGCTTCATCTTCAGCTCTATCATACTGGTTCCCATTCCCATGCCATAGTAGTTTCAATCACTCTCAAAAGCTCTGGTAAATCTGTCCACAAGCATGTGGGATCCCCCTCGGATTCAAGTGCAACCCGTCCCTTTTGTACAGTTTCCACCTGCCCCAGAAGAGGTCCCAATTATTCAGTAATCTGAATCCCTACCCTCTGCTCCAATTCTTCAGACACACACTTATCTGCTTCCTCATTCCATTCCTATCCTCATTGTCACGTGGCGCAGGCACCAATCCCGAGATTACTACCTTGAAGGTCCAGCTTCTCAAGATTCCTTCCTAACTCCCTGTATTCATTTTTCAGGACCTCCTCTCTTTTGCTTCCTATGTCAGTTGTAACGGAGAACCAAGTAACTGTTACTGCAGATTTTGTGCAGCACAAAAAAAAAGCACAGTAAGATAAAAAGCACAATTCTGAAAAAGCATAAATCTAAATGCATAAGATAGCTTTTATAGATAGATTGATTGAATGTACATAAAGTGACTCTAGGCATGGGAGTGTCCGTACCTAAGGTGACTGACAGGAAATGATAAAGTATTGATGGTTGTGGG
Source organism: Mobula birostris (assembly GCF_030028105.1). Lineage (NCBI taxonomy): Eukaryota > Metazoa > Chordata > Chondrichthyes > Myliobatiformes > Myliobatidae > Mobula > Mobula birostris. Next base: position 17,671,723 of record NC_092388.1, read on the forward strand.
TGTACGGGGGAGGGTTAGTGAGTGGAGCCATACAGCTTGTGAAAGTAACTGTTTTTTGAGACTGTTGGTCCTGGTGTGGATGCTACGTAGTCTTCTCCCTGATGGGAGTGTGACAAACAGTCCTTGAGCAAGGTAGATGGGATCCTTCATGATGTTACTGGCCCTTTCCTGGCACCTTTCAGTATGTATGTCCTTGATGGCAGGTAGACTGATGTGGGTGATACGTCTTAATAGTTTCTTCACCAAGTCTAATATGTAATTATTTTTAGAGGTCTCTGATTCTCCCTGTGCAAGCAACTGTGGGTGAGTAAATTATTCCATGCAGACCCTATGGCCTCGAGCAATAAAAATAATGAGGTTATCAGTACTGATCATTAAAATTGAGAAAATTTGTGACTTCTGGAATATACAATGATACAATTGCAAAATGTCATGAACTAGTAAATTGGTTTATTATTCTCACATGTACCAAGATACAGTGAAAAACTTGTCTTGCATATAGTTCACACAGATCAATTCATTCCAACAGCATATTGAGATAATACAAGGTAAAACAAAAACAGTGTTCAGAATAAAGTGAGGAAATGGCAGAGGACAGTTATGAACCAGAATGCTAGAAAGGGGGAAAAAGCAGGGAATCTTGAATGTAATCAACAGGTCAGGTATTATTTGGAAAGAGAAGGGTCAGCGATTCAGGTCCATGACCATTTATCAAAACTGGATATAGTCAGGGATATACAGATTTTAGGAAGCAGAACCAAAGGAGAAAGGAGGGTGTTATGGGAGATGCCTCAAGGAAAGATTACGGTAAGGAGGAAAAAAGGGGAGTTTAAGTGATGAATAAAGTAATAATTCAGGGTAAGATAGTACCAAGTAAAGCAAAGAAATGTTGACTGAAGGAGATGTTAAATGCATAGGCACTATCTTTACTTGTATTTATCACAGGAAAATATTAAGAATGCTGTAAATCAGGCCGGCTGGTGGCGCTATGACATCGGCGCCTGACCTGGGAGCGGAGGTTCCCAGGTTCGAAACCAGTCGGGTCCGCTCCCGAGTGCGCTTGCCATCCATGCTGGATTGAGTGTCAAGATTGCAACTCAACCTCGTAAAATAAAGGGAAAAATACTGCGAAAATGTCTGTGTGAGGAGTGGCGCACCACACAGTCTCTCTCTCACTCCGCACCTTGTAAAAGCCATGAAAAAGACATCATCATGGACGCGCACACACCGGCACACGCAGACGCACACGCACAGATGCACACGCATGCAGGCACACGCCAAAAAAAAAGAATGCTGGAAATCTGAAATGAAAACAAAAAAATGCTAGAAATGATCATTATTTGTAATTATTGAATTCCATATCAAGTCCCAAAGGATATCATTGGAATATGGTTTGCCATTACTCAAACTTAATATAATCTTCATTATAACAGAGTCTTCAAATTTTACTTTCACTGTTTCCTTCCATAGAAATGGCCTGACCTACTGAGTGTTTTCATTTTGCCAGAATTTGCCTGGTTCCTACTTTTTTTCAGCACCACGTGTCTGTAAGTTGCTTCTTTTGACTGTGGAATGTGATTGTGACCATTTCTGTACTGAGTGGCAGCAATTTGGCAGGATATTTCCAATTGCAAACCATCGTTACATGGTGGTGCACCTTCAAATTCAGTAGTGCATGCCACTGCCAAAGAAATTAGGTGAAGTTAATTCGAAATGGACTCTAATTTCCTGGACTACTTTTTAATCTCCAAATAAGAATATAGTTTAGTCCTTATATTGGATGAACTTTACTCACTAAAGAGGATTCAGACTGCACTGTTGTCAACAAAGACAGAATTCACATTTCTGAGTCCACATATGTTTTGGATCTTGAAATGTTAAAATAATTCAAAGGAAGACACAGAGACCAGGAACGCGGGTCTAACTTCACATTTACTTTAAGTGAGGCACACACTGTTGTGCATTTGCAACCTATCTTACTGCTTAATTAGATAGTGCATATATCATGACTTGACACTTCATACTCTGAACGTAACCTTATTTCTCATTCTCGTTTCCATGCTCCTTCTCATCATGTGTTGTTCTGTCCCAGACTAATGATATCATCACAGTAGTTGACAAGTGTCGAACTACATTAGCTGACCTTACCATTTCAATGCACGATATCCCTTCTTTTCAGGGAAATGAACGTCTATGTTTTCAAACACATTCAACTCACAGATTTAACTATTTTAATTCAGCACATATTCTCTGACATGCATGACAATAACCTACGCATTTTCTGTTTCAAGTCAATGAATACACTGGAACTGAAAACTTCATTTTCAACTTACAACGGTTTTCTTTGTTTCAAAACCCACAACTTAAAGTTCGACTTCAATACAAAATTGTTTAACTTCAGAGGTTGTTTCTAACCCTTTGAGGTCTTGCTACTGGTTTCTCTTTGCTTTCAATGTCTGGTAATGGCTTTTACTCACTACTTGTCTGCAGCAGTCCATCATATTGTCCTCCTGTCCCAGGACCTCATTGTCAAATCCTTGAATTGCCTCCTGTTTGTTAAAAGTCTCTCTTTATTTTGAACCTTTTTACATCTGTGGTGTATCTTGCATACTGCACTCCAGTTGGAGATTTAACTACCACTCAATTTCCTGTTTTCCTCAACATCCTCTGTGGTGTTGTGTCGAAAGGTGTGGCGAATTTATCCACTTTTTCTTGCTGGATAAGCACAGTGTCCCCAACATTTACAATAGACTCTTGTGCTCTTCAATGATCGTCTGAATACAGCTTGTACTTTCCTTTTTTTTTCTGCGTCCCGATCTCGTAGTTCCAGTTCTGCTGCGTGTACATCAATGTTGCACTTTGGCACTTCACTTCACCACTTGCCTGAGCCCACTTTGGTGTTGCCTTCAGGTGTTTGGTTCCATTACTCTCACAATATTCCTTGAACTTTTTGGATCCGAATTGAGGTCCATTATCTTATTTGATCGATAGGGGCAGTTCACGTCTACTGAAAATGCTCTCCAGACTGTCAAAAACTCTTTCTGTAGTTGTAAAGGTCAATATGTCATATTCAAAAAATCGGCTGTAGTAATCAACTACCACTAAAATGGAGTGGTTTATTGGTAGTGGTTCAAGCAAATTGACAGCTCCCTCCTGCCAAAGACCTCTTGGTAACAGTGTCAGTTTTAGTGGTTCTGGAGGGTCAGACCTAGATACAGTTTGACAACCATGACAAGTTTTGCAGTGTTTCTCATCTGATTTATCCATACCAGGCCACCAAACCTTGGTTCTGAGATGCTGTTTTGTAACAACTATTCCCGAGTGTCCTTCATGAGCTAGGGTGAGTGCCCATGTGTGCAAGGCTTTACATAACACAATCCCATGTCCCTCTAAGGATAAGGTGACCCACTACATACAGCACATTTGCAATGGGTGCATATGCCTTACAGTTCTCAAAGTGTCCATTCATGATAGCTTTATGCACTTCCTGCAGCTCTGGATCTGTGACTGATGCTCTCTTCACTTCTCGCTTTAGGCATAGAACTCACCACTATGAACCTGACATATTCCTCTGAATCATGCTTGTGTCTCTCTTCTTGAGCAGTCTCCCCCAGTAGCCTCGACAGTGTGTCTGCAATGTTCCGTCTTCCTGGTGTGTGTATGACTCTGTAGTCATATGGTTGAAATCTCAAGATCCACCACTCCATGCGTGCACACGGTTTAGATCTGGGGCTGTAAATCATCTCCAAAGATTTGTGATCTGTGATCAGATCAAAATTTCTCCCATGCAAATAAGGATGAAGTCTTTCACAGACCCATACTAGTGTGAATGCTTCTTACTCTGTGAGTATTTTTGTTCACAGCCTGTGAGACTACGGCTCACGTATCAATCAGGTACCATTTCTTCATTTTGTTTTTGTATGAGTACTGTCCCCAGTCTGATATGGCTGGCATCTGCTATTACTTTAGTTGCTGCATCTTTATATCAAAATAGGCCAATGTACCTGCTCTTACTAGCTCCTCTTTTAGGGCTTCGAATGCTTGTTTCTCTTCTTCTGCAAACTTGAAGTGGATGTCCTTCCTGGTCAGTTGTCTCAGCGGTTCTGACAAAGTTGAAAACTGTAGAATGAATCTGCTGCTGTAGCCAACAAGACCTAGGAAACTCCTCACCTGTGGCGTTTTGTAGTTCACGGGCCTCATTACTGCTCGTACTCTCTCCTCAGTTGGTCTGATACCTTTCTGTGACAAGAGAATTCCCATGAAATCTAGTCTGTCCACGTCTAATCTTTCGGAGGGAAGGCCTCAAAATCCCCGCCTTTGCCTGCTGTTGGCGACTGAGATGGAGGTGGAATCGTTTGGATAGAGATGGCGCTCAGTACTCAGTGTCGGAGAGCTGATCGGAGCTCAAAGTTTTCGGATGACTCAGAGTCGGACCGTGGTCGGGTATGGCAGGGAGAGTTTTTCTTCCTTCTCCCGTCCGTGTGAGATGTGGGACATTGAGAGACTTTGAACTTTTTACTGTGCTCATGGACTTCTTCATCAAGTTATGGTATTGTTGCACTGTTGTAACTATATGTTATAATTATGTGGTTTTGTTAGGTTTTTTCAGTCTTGGTCTGTCCTTTGTTTTGTGATATCACACCGGAGGAAATACTGTATCATTTCTTAATGCATGCATTACTAAATGACAATAAAAGAGGACTGTGTGTCTTCATAATCTAAAGTGACATTTCTCCGGGTTCATGCAGCTTTTGGTTAGGCGCATGTGCAATCACTTCACCTGAGATGTTCTCAACTCCTTCAATTCCAGCTAAAGCATTCGCTATCTCATGCTGGTACTGCTCACTGGTTTATGACAATCCAAATATCAGCATCTTGTACCAACACACCATATTATGCACAGCAAATGTGGTAATATAATAACATAAGAAATAGAAGCAGGAGTAGGCCATCTGGCCCAGTGAGCCTGGTTGCCATTCAATAAGATCATGGCTGGTTTGGCCATGGAGTCATCTCCACCTACCTGCCTTTTCCCCATAATGCTTAATTCCCCTACTATGCAAAAATCTATACAACCTTGTCTTAAATATATTTACTGAGGTAGCCTCCACTGCTTCATCAGGCAGAGACTTCCACAGATTCACTGCTGTCTGAGAAAAGCAGTTTCTCCTCATCTCTGTCCTAACTGGAGATTAGGACCGAGATTGGTTATCTCTCTAGATTCTGCAGTTAGCTCTAGCTGGTGATAGCCCCATTTCAGGTTATAGTTTGCTAAACACCGCAGCTCCATTTATGCCCTGTAGTATCTCATCTACAGCTGGAATGGGATTCACTCCCTCACAATTGCTTATTTTCCCCTTCTCATATCTCAGCACGCTCTCATATCCTTGTCGGGTTTTGGTAAAATTGTTACCGGGTCAACCCAAGGAGTTGAGCCTTTAACTTTCTCAAAACTGTCCATTTTCATTAGCTGCTCAATTTTTTTCCCAACTGCTTTCCTTAGGTCGTAAGGTCTGTGTCTGAGTGGCTGAGCCACAGGCTTTACCTTTGGATCAATATACAGATTGATCTGCTTAGTGCTCAGCTTTCCTACTCCTTCAAACACTTCTGGGTACGGCAGCCCAAGTGACTCTTTAACATCTGTCACTACTGACACATTTTCTCCAATCTTTAACACATCCAATTTTGTAGCTGTTTCTCTACCGAGGAGTGTTTCACCATTGCCTTTTATCACGATGAACTCTGCCTGATCTGTTCTGTTTCCAATATTTATTTCACATTCAAACACCCCCTCAATCTCCAGTGATGTGCTGGGTGAATATGGGAGCAACCTTCTCTTCTGCTTAGGGATATATGAATGGCACTTTATCTTCTCTGACTTCAGTTTTCCCACACAATTTCTCCCAGTATATTACTTCTGGCTCCAGAATCTGCTAACATGCACAGATTTATACCCCTTACAGAAATTTTTTTCAGATGACTCTGTCTCATTAACAACAAATGCAAATTCCTTCTATTCATCACCAACATTGATCACTTTTTGTGTCTTTAATCCTTTTGTCCGACACATTTTTGCAAAGTGGTCTTTTCCAGTGCATTTTCTACACATCAGTCCATGAACTGGGCACTTTGGGTCTCTACCCAGGTGATCTGTGTTTCCACATTTGTAGCATTTCCTTTCATTTGTATTAGTATACTTCCTTTTTCCCTCTGTCTCTTTGCCATATGTTGTCTCCTCACGATGTGAAACATTGCACATTGTCTCTGGCTGGCTCCCTTAAAGTGACACGGCTGACAACTGTCACTCTACTTTTTCACATTGTGCCACTATTTCCAGTGTGCGGGCAAGCATTAGACCCTGTATATTCTCCAGTAGTTTTCCCCGCACAAACACTGAGTTACATTTTCCCACTGTAGCATCCCTGATTTGGTTGTCTGTGTCCATTCAAAAATTATAGTCTTTTGCTGCCTGCCAAAGGCGAGTAGAGAATTGTTGAACCGTCTCACCTTGTTTTTGGGCAAGCTGATGAAAATGCTGCCGGGCAAAAACAGCGTTGACCTGGGGAACAGAATAAGCATTCAGCGCATCCACCGCGCCACGTAGTCTGTGACTTGTCCCGTGTTCGGTAGCGTTGAGAATGTACCCTGCACATCTGGTCCCGTAGTGCTCTCCATCTTTGTTTTGTATTATCTGCTGTGTTATTGTCCACTATCGGTCCTTTACAGTCGGCATAAAGTTCAAATGAGTTGAGCCACCATGTCCATCTCAGACCTGGCGTAGCTGGATCCATTAAACATTGGAAGTGTTGGATCCTAGATTTCTCCATTCTCATCAACTAACGTTAAACATTTTCAAAGTCTATACTCTCGTCACCACAGTTGTGCATTTGCAACCAATCTTAGTACTTAATTAGATAGTGCATATGTCATGAATCAACACTTCATGCTCTGCACATATCTTTATTTCTCATTCTCACTTCCGTGCTCTCTCACATCATGTATTGTTCTGTCCCAGACAGATGACATCATCACCATACTTGACAATTATCAAACTACATTAACTGACCTTACCATTTCAATACTTGACACGCATATATCGTATGGTAGGGAGATGACATACGCAATTCACACATTTATGCATATAACTCAATGAATTATTTAAATGAAGAAGAATGCTTGATCAACCAATGTATATACAAGATTACTCAAATATTACTTCAATATTAAATACACAACAGCCAAGTTCCATCTTTTATAAGTCCTGTCACTTTACAGCTGACCACAGATCGTAAACCTATTGGTTGCTTCCCTGAATTCACTTATTGTGATTAAGGTACATAGTACAATGTATTTGACTTGAAAGGTTCATTGCACATTCCTTTTATAATTTCATCTAATCTGACAAATTCACTGAAAATAATACTACTCCCTATAAATTAGAGTTAGTTTACAAAAAGGGATTGCTGTACTGGACTGGATATTTTGGTAAATTGATAGCTCCAGAATTTGGCACAGGGAATATGAATGTTCAATTTCACCTCTGAGGGATAAAGTAAGTCTTCATTAGTAGTAAATTCTCAAACTAACTCTCTCCCTCCTTCTCTCTCTCTCTCTCTCTCTCTCTCTCCCCCTCCCCCATCTCCTTCTCCCTCTTCCTCACCCTCACCCTCCCTCTCTCTTCCTCTCTCTGTCTTCCTATCTATCTCTATCTCTCTCTTCCCCCCGACACAGACAGACAGACACACACACACACACACACACACACACATTATGTTATATGTCTCATATACGTAAGTTATATACAGTATATTCATATTTATTAATATAAAATATGGACCTATAGGTAGAGAGAGCTATGGATATTTAATTATTTCTCCTGTGCAGTTTCCAGACTGATGATGGTACTATTTCCACAGCATTTTTTTATGACTTGTTCTGTGTGCAATCATTGAATCGTTTGTTTGAGTCGTGACTTTAATAGTGCTTTGTATATGTGTTGTCATATGATTTCCAACACATTAATAGCGAAACAGAAATGTAATTCCGGACCCAGTCGAATCACAATCAATTTGCCAACCAGAAACGCTACCTCACTGAAAAACCATAAGCATGTCAGAAAGACAAAGTTTGAAGTCCTTATCTTGCTTTCAAAAATCTTCAAATGGTTACACGGTTCATATTGCAGTGTTACATATCAAATGTTTTGTAAATACGCAGGCACATTAATCTGATTTACGAAGTTGAGAAGCCTGGCTGCAAGTCTTCCCCAAGTTAAGGCATGATTCCATTCCTGTGAACTGTTCATAACCAAAAAGAAAACAAGTAAAGTTTCCAAGAGGCAGAAGTTGCCTGCAGCCCCACAAAAGCTGGCAAAGCTACCCTACCGCTCTCGCAAACACTTGTCCAAATGTACCTGTTGCATTAAGTTGGGCATTTGTAACCTGGGGGGGGGGCGCTGTACTTTGTATCCCCATTAACTTGAGACTGAATGCAATTTTTTTATTTCCCAGGAAAGATATTTATTTGAAAATTCTGACTGAAAGATGAAATATAAATCCTCTTCTTGTTAGCTGGTATCCAGAGAGCAGGCTATTGGGCTTAGACTGATTGGTGCAGAACTCTGATTTGTCATGTTCAGTTGGGACATGGCCAAAGTCACTTTGAGGTTAACATCTAGCGAATTCCAGCTCACAGCTACATGTCCCATAAATGCAGCAGTAAGTTGGCAAATTAGAGAAAAATGGAGTTCACAAAAATCAAACCATGAGCTCACCATTGAACATTTGGGAAGAAATCCCAGATGTGAGAGGCACATTGATGGCTGGGGGATGAGAGGAGTTTATACAAATGGCAGTGCATTAATTTCTATTTGTAATTTAAATGTACACTTTTCCTGTGGAAAGAACAGTAAGCAAATTTCCATTTTGTTGGCTATGTGTCCCATCATCACTTTAACTGGTGGAACATCAACTGTTGTTTTTTGTAGATTGGAAAGATTTTCTATGTGACTTAATTCTTCATGTTGGATCAATTATTCTTATCCCAATTCATAAAAGATCTTTAAATTGGTTTCACATTAAATCTTTAATTGTCTTTATATATTGAAGAATGCATATCTGTGACTATAGTAAAACTCATTGTCGTTCATATAATTTGTTTCCTTAAATTGTAAAATTGTGAAAAAATATATTAAGATAATAGGATAATCTGTATATATTGGATAAATAATGACTGTATTGTATTCCATATTGCATCTTATTTCTGGTTGCATACTGAATGATTACATCTTACTTTCTCCAGGGTTCCATGTCTGATTGCTGTCTGTCAGATCGCAACTGATTAGATTGGCATGTACAGCACAGGAATGTCCTGAGGGCTGATCCATCCGACCTCTGAAACTGATAGAGCTTAAGTAAAGCACTAGCCAGTTTTAGTTTTTTTTAGAATACTGAACATTTGCATTTGCACCATGTAATTTAGATTTGATTTGCACTCTGGACCATCAGTTTGCGCTCTGGAAGCTTGAGAAGGGCAGTCATTTAAATTGTGGAATGATTCATTATTTTATATACCTGTGGTAGTTGCAGTTGGTTCCTTACTGTAACAGCCAGCTTTCTTACCAAATTGAAGGCACACCATGCCTTTAGATTCACTGCAGGTTTACTAATAGCTTAACTTCCAATACTAGTCTCTCTTTTTAAAATAAAGATCATACTTTATAAAATGTTTTTAAAAAGTGGAACACTCAATACATGTTTGTATTTTGTTTCTTCTTCAACTTTATATATATGTGTATATCAACACTACATAGTGTTTAGATTGACATAGGAAATCAAATTTGCAAATTGTATGCAGTATATGTTCCTTTGGAAAAAATCCTTATTTCATTGGTATTTTTCTTACAAAAACATAAGGAATTAATTTTAAATTGGGTACCTTCATATCACTAATTATTTGCTTTATAATATATGTTTGAAAACCCTTTCATTTTGAAGCAAATAGTATTTCAGCTGCTGGAGAACCAAATGGCTGTTTTGTGACAGGTTTACTGTAATGCCTAGCTTTATGACACTCAGTAAAAATAATAGAATCAAATACCTAACATTACTCAATTATGTACAATAATTAACGTATTAAGTGACACAAATACATCACATCAGTCCACAAGCCAATAAAACAAATTTTAAAATAGACACAGACATAAGATCAATTTGCTTCTTCGAAGAGTAAAGATAAGTTCATACTTTCAACTCAACACTTTATCAGAGCTAAAAGCTGAAGGATAACAAATATTCTTATTGTTCAAATTTCAGAATTGCATGAATAATTTCTATGCAAAAAACTGAGTTATCTCGGTTTTATAGCGTATTTCCGTTTTTTTTATTTTTTACTTAAGATGTCCCTGTATTCTTAAGCAAAATCAAACCAGTTTAATACAAAACTACAGTAAGGTCAGAATGTAACTGTTGTAGTGTGATTTCAAGTGGTGTCACCTGGCCCATTGTTTTTGAGTCATCAGTTTATTGTGTTGCATTTGAAATTACCTTAAATGTTCAATCACCTTTTAGGAGAAAAAATAATAATTTTCTCTACCATTTGTTTAAAGCAAGCAATGATCTAAACATTGCTTAAGCAGTTTAAGCACCATAATCTATGAAGCATTTTTACATTTCCAAACATAATTTACATTCTATTATTTTCCAACAAATGATGGAAGCTAGCTAAGGTACAATAACAACTGAGAAATGCAGCACCCAATTTTGCATCTGAAAATGACAACATTCAAGAATCCTCTTGTTAAATAGCAGTGTAATTAAAAGAACTCCCTTTTTAAATGTTTGCTTCCCACATGCATTTGAAGCCATATTCAAATGAAGGGGAAGACCTTTCACATACATGAGGCTATAATGGAGAGCTTAGCATAACTTCTGCCTGATTTCCAATTCAAATAGCAACAGAGAAGTTCAGTGTGCCAATGCAGATTGGAGTTTATCCTTCTTTCACACCACAAGATTCTTCACGCTCTGGAAATATTTTGCTTATCAGTGAAAAGCAATGATCAACACCTTACATCCCAAAGGGATTTAGCCAGTTAGATATCAGCATCCAGTATACACAGTTAGAAGTTAGTGGGTAATATCTCTGCATGAATGTGAGCACATTTGCAATTTGCGAATATTCAGTTATAATCTGCAAATATACATTGAAGGAAATTACAGAAGATTCACATTAACAAATTTAGTTTGTGCTGAAACCAAGGCTGTGTGGTTTGGTTAGGCACTTGAAAAATGTACTTGTGATTATGAATTAAAGTTCAAAGGAGTAAATTTATTAAAAGTAAGTTGTATTTATATAACTCTTCACACCCCTTAACAATTACTGCATTTTATTACTTATATGGGGTGTTGGGAGACATTTGCTGGATTCCACATTAAATATCATTACCTATTGTTGAAGCTCAATGTTATGAACTGGTTAGAAATTGTGTGAGAAACAGGAGATAGAAGCAGGGTTAATGAGCGAGAACTCAGTTGGCAGGATTGATTGATGATAGCCAGCAAGGATCAGGTTTAGCATTGCTCTTTTTCACAACATTTATGGAAAAACTTTGATGGAAAGGTACAAAGAGTATTCAAATTCTAACTATTAAAATTGCATTGTAAATGATAAAAATAAAATCATTATGTTACAAAGAGACATTAATAGATTAAGCAGATGGACAAAATAGATGGATATAATCAAATATACAAGCATCTACTTTTGATCTTATAAAGTAATACACAATAGTTTCTAAAGCTGTAATCACTGAAGGTCCAATTGCTAACTGGTAATCAATCCTTCTCAATAGCTGCCAGACTGGTGGTCACCTCAGTATGTTCCAAGTACCTCCTGTAAAATCAATAGAATCTGGGCCAAATTTATTCCACTGTAATTGATGTTGTTTATTTCTATATTGATCTTCTGTCCCTTGTTATACTGGTGTATAATATCTAGAATAAAGTTGTAACTGAACATTTTATATGTTGGACTAATAAGAAATTATGCAACTGCAAATTTTACCGAACAATCTGAACCAAATTGGCTATGGCTACTTTACTCAAAGTAATTGAATGTAAGTTGAAGTCAGCTACTCTCCAGTTATTTATTTACTTACTGCCCATTAAGCTACTGGCAGCAATGGAGGTCCTCCATCTCTGGCTGTATTCAGGGCTCCCCCCATCATGTCAGTAGCATCCTCTTGGTTTTCACTACTGTGAGTCATGCAAGTCTAGGGTGGAGATTCAGGAATACGGTCACACTCAGATGTAGAAGGAATCTTCACTGCCATTTCTGTAACAGTTTTTCTTGACCTGTTTGTTAGTCCTGAGCTGAACCCTGAACCTGGTGGACCAGTGGACCACCCTTAGTCTGGCCTCTACACTTTGACCTGTTTGACATGGGTGACCCTACCAAGAACCAAAGCATAAAGCCCTGACTCCAGCCAACACAGCTCTCTGGATCATTGAGGCACACAAGCCTCCAAACCGCGACAAGGACTCTCCAGTTAGATTTGTCAACAATAAACTATGACTTGTATTTTCATCTACTTCAAATCCACTTCAAAATTACCGTTATTGTTGCAGGAATATTGGCCATAGCTTCTCTTGTGGCAAACATGTTTTCATCATTGTTTCCCAATGACTTATCCTTGAACCCTTTTTCCCACCTGGCTAACCTGTTGCTACTGGCTGAAACGATCTCAGAAGTCATTCAATTGTCGAGAAGGAGGCTCACAACCAACTGCTGAAGGGTACTGAGAATGGCCAATAAATTCTGCACCTGCCACAAACCAAAATCTAGAAATTCATCATCACCTTTGTTGGGGCAATAAAGAATCATGCATCACAGCAAGCACAATTTCAGTCAGAAGCCCGGTGCAGTGAAGCCTAGTCCAGCTCTTTCTCGTTCATCTTTCTGCATTATGGTTCACACGTACGTGGCCAATCCCAACCTGACCACAGTCTTTGGTGATCGGGGGAGAATGTGCCGGAGAATTAACTGGAGCCTCACTGCAGATCGATGGGATGAGGCAGACAATCATGTCGGCACAAACCAGTTAAGATGAAGGTCCTGTTTCTGTGCTGTAGTACTCTGCGACTTGCTGAAGCTTGGGATGAAACATCCCATGCCAGTCACCCCACTCCCTCACTCTGCCATGATTTTCATTCTGCTCATCACTGCTGACACCCAGTTACCATGCAGCAAGCAAAGTAATTATTTTGCAGTGTATTTCCTCTTATCATTAAAAGTACATTAATCACTTTCACTTACTCTCATCTTTAAGTGGTTTCATTGCATTCCCAATTTTTTTCCCCTCAGCAAAAGCACTATGTTCATTGGATGAATTTGAGACTTTCTGCTACCATATTGGTCTATTCTTTTTCTAGTGAAAGGAGAAGAAATGTCACAACATGTGTGAAGAGAAAGTATCGGAAGTCTTCCAGGTAACATCTGCAAAGGAAGAGGTAGCAAATGTCAGTGGGGTTTGAAAATCCCTGGTCACCAGAACGAGGGGGGGTTGTTGTTACACAAAGCAAGTAGTTTTGCTGACAAATTGGATTGATTGTCCATTCCTATTTGCCTCTAAATGGAGCCATTTCAGTGAAGAAATCTCATTGCCGTGGGTCCGCAGTCCCATCCAGATTGTGCTGTTTTTTCTTAATATCCAAAATAAACTTGATTCATAATAAAAAAAATATTGTATATTTACAAGAATAAGTACAAGAGATTGTGCAGATGCTGGAAATCCAGAGAAACATGTAAAATGCTGGAGGAACTCACCAGGTCAAGCAACATCTATGAAGGACAATAATCAGTCAATGTTTCTCGCTGCGACCATTCACCAGCTATGTTCCCTCTAAGCTGTGCACGTATGCACGCGCACACGTTTTTCAACCAGCACACAAAAGGTTAGTTACTTAAAATAATACAGTAATTAATAATTATACTTATTGAAAATAATCTTTCATCTGAATGTTTCTGTTATCTAGTTCGTCGGTTTTACAAATACCACAATGCACATCACTAATTTACGTCACCTCACCTTTCTTGTTCCGGTTTGTACAGCTGCGTCATGGCGGCAGCCAACTTTGGCGGACAATGTTCATATCGTAAAGTTTACAAAGATCTGTTTCAAATCCTGTAGATAGCTGCACTGTGCAAGATTCTGCAAAAGAGTGGCCTGACACCGACTGATTCACTTCATTTTTGCGCAAGGCAAAATTAACAAGATAAGAAAGCAGTATCTGGGAGACAATGTCTCGTGGAGTGACAAAGTTAAAGTTTTGCTAAACCAGCAGCGTGAAGAATACATCACAGTAGATGCAGGATCGCTGTTGATTTTTATAAATAGTCCTTGTATTCATTTAGAAGAAAGATGTCCTGAAGATGAGGTACAAGAACGGTCAGCTTTTGATTTCTCCACAATTGCAGATTGTGACTTCACATTTGGCGATGAACAAGTTAATGTCCTATGTCTAAAATATCATGATGTTTGTGAACGTATTAAATAGTGTTCAGTTACATTTCTTAAAACCCATAACACTTTTGCCACTCGTGTAGCCACCTGGGTAGCTCACCATAAAAATAGAGGGACTTTCTCACTCAATCTGGCCTCTCTTTGTCCAGATGTGGAAGAACCCTATACCATGGTCTTCCGTCACCAAGCCCTTGCAGTAACTGCAGCAAGCGTCAGTGTGCATGCCTGTGGCCTGGAATGTGCCATTTGGCAGCATTCCTCTACAGACAGCTCAATGTGCTGGCAGACCAAAGGGCATCTTTCACAGAGCTGGCGATTTTCCAGCGTGCTTGATGCCCGTCCCTGTGAGTCCCTAGACCAGAGAATCCTTTATCACACGGCTGCTCTGGCCGAACCATGACATAAACTCCTGCATCTTTCTCCACACCCTCTTTGCAAAGCAAAACCCACAAAGAGGTGATCGACCATCTTGTCGCCACTACGGATCTCTCAGGGGCAGCGCACGGTGGGGGTGATGTTCCAAGCAATACAGGAAGGATCTGACTGGGAAGCCCCCTCCAGATCATGCTGACTAAGGATGGAAATGCTTCAGTGACAGTTTTAAATATCAAAAGACACATGTGCAATACAACACGCTGTTAAGTGAGTTTGATTTCAACACCAAGTGAAGTTAGTATCTTGAATGTGGTTATTCAAATCATTTTTCTCTGCTGGGGGCTTCACGCATGCAGTGGATATCTATGAGCCTTATGTATAATGAATTTGCAGGTAGCAGATAATGTTGCAGTGGGTTTATGCCTGCCCTGCATCAAGCCAACTACTTGTAGTTCAGTGAGGACAACAAACAAGCTAAGTGGTGGTTAAAGGGAGACGTTCAGTTTTCCCTTGAGAACTGAGCACTGACTACAGTACATCCAGTTTAAATTAACCCACTTATTTTCTGTTGTCCTATTTTACACTCAATTAAAAGTTTCAGGATAGCCATAATTACAGAATTAAAATTAAAGGATTGACATACAGTACATTAGGGGCGGCATTGTCGTGTAGTGGTTAGCACAAAACTTCATAGTACTGGCGACCTGGGTTCAATTCCCCCCACTGTCTGTAAGGAGTTTGTACGTTCTCCCTGTGACTGCGTGGGTTTCCTCCGGGTGCTCTGGTTTCCTTCCACAGTCCAAAGATGTACCAGTTGGTAGTTTAATTGGTCACTGTGGGCTGGGGTTAAATTGGGAATTTGCCGGCAGCATGATTTACATAAGAACATAAAAAATAGGAGCAGGAGTAGGCCATCCGGCCCATTGAGCCTACCCCGCCATTCAGTAAGATCATGGCTGATCTGTCCGCAAACTCAGCTCCATCTACCTGCCTTTTCCCCATAACCCTAAATTCCCCTTCTACGTAAAAATCTAACTAACTGTATCTTAAATATATTTAGTGAAGAAGCCTCAACTGCTTCCCTGGGCAGAGAATTCCACAGATTCGCCACCCTCTGAGAAAAACAGTTTCTCCTCATCTCCGTCCTAAATCTTCTCCCCTGAATCTTGAGGCAATGTCCCCTAGTTCTAGTCTCACCTACCAATGGAAACAACTTTTTTACTTCTATCTTACCTATCCCTTTCAAAATTTTGTATGTTTCTATAAGATCCCCTTTCATTCTTCTGAATTCCAGAGGGTATAGTCCCAGACGACTCAATCTCTCCTCATAGGTTAACCCCTCCATCTCTGGAATCAACCTGGTGAACCTCCTCTGCACTGCCTCCAAAGCCAATATATCCTTCCTCAAGTATGGAGACCAGAACTGCACACTGTTCTCCAGGTGTGGCCTCATCAGTACCCTACATAGTTGTAGCATGACCTCCCTGCTCTTGAATTCAATCCCTCTAGCAATGAAGGCCAACATTCCGTTTGCCTTCTTAATAACCTGTTGTACCTGCAAGCCAACTTCTTGCGATTCATGCACAAGCACTCCCAAGTCCCTCTGCACAACAGCATGCTGCAATCTTTCAACATTTAAATAATAATCTGCTCTTCTATTATTCCTTCCAAAGTGGGTGATCTCACATTTACCAACGTTGTATTCCAACTGCCAGACCTTGACCCACTCACTTAACCTATCTATATCCCTCTGCAGACTTTCCACATCCTCTGTACAATTTGCTTTTCCATTCAGTTTAGTGTCATCAGCAAATTTTGCTATGCTACACTCCTCTTCCAAATCATCAATGTAAATGGTAAAAAGCTGCAGACCCAGCACCGACCCCTGCAGCACCCCACTCACCACTGACTGCCCTGCCTTCTGTTGGGTAAACCAATTAATTATCCATGACAATACACTTCCTCCGACTCCATGCATCCGTATCTTATTTATAAGTCTCTTGTCCGGCACCTTATCTAACACCTTCTGGAAATCCAAGTATACGACATCTACCCATTCTCCTTTATCCACTGCACTCATTATGTCCTCAAAGAACTCCAGTAAGTTTGTCAAACAGGACCTGTCCTTTCTGAATCCATGCTGTGTCTGTCTAATGGAACCACCCCTTTCTAAATGTTTCGCTATTTCTCCCTTAATGACAGCTTCAAACATTTTCCCGACTAGAGATGTTAAGCTAACTGGCCTATAGTTGCCGTCTTTTGCCTACATCCTTTTTAAAAATGTGATGCGAAATTTGCTGTCTTCTAATCTGCCGGGACTTGCCCAGAGTCCAGAGAATTTTGGTAAATGATTACCAATACGTCTACTATAACCTTCACCAATTCCCTCAGCACCCTGGGATGCATCCCATCAGGACCAGAGGACTTATCTACCTCCGGGTCCTCTAGTTTGCTCATCACTATCTCTTTAGTGACAGTGATTTTATCAAGGTCCTCACCCACCGTTTCGTTCATAACATCATTCTTTGGCATATTAGGCGTGTCCTCCACTGTGAAGACTGACACAAAATAGTCGTTCAATGCCTCCGCCATTTCCTTATCACCCAATATCAATTATTAGAGATAACCCAAAGCTCTGAATTCTAAATGATTTGGCCCTCCTGATTTGCCCCGGGTTCATCGGCGAGGCGGGGGGCATCACAGTCACAATTTATACATCCTCCCAGTGACCGCATGGGTTTCCCCTGGGTGCTCCAGCTCCCCTCCTCCCCGACGTTCCAAAGGTGTGCGGGTTAGGGCGAGTAAATTGTGGGAATGGTGTGCTGGTGCCGGAAGTATGGCCATGCTTGCAGGCTGCCCTCAGCACATCCCTTGACTGTGATGACCAAGATGCAAATCAACACATTTCACTTGATCTTTCAATGTATCAATATACACATGACAATAAAACGAGTCTTAATAAAGCTAATCTTGACAATGACTAGGGATAAGGAAGCATTGCTCGGGTTCTATAACTACGAACTGGGTTTATGGTAGCAAATATCTGACTTCACCGTTGTCTTGACCCAATATCTCTGATGTTAAAGGGTATGAATATTTTGCATTCTCCACAACAGTCGCTGGGCAACAAGTACCCACTGTATTCATTTAACAGCTTAAATCAGTAATGAAGTGGCAATGGTGCTAATGCAATAGCATAATTTATATACCTACCCATGACAAGCACTAAATCAATTCGACAATATGGCTAAAGATTGAATGCTATCATTTTTTATTAGGATACACAGAATAAGGTTACTGTGATCTTATATCTTAAAATGAATTGCATTTATAAACTAAGTAAGATTTTTTTAAAAAGAAAGCATGCTATACCACAGCATATGTCTTTAACACATCAACGATGAAGTATAATTAAAAGATATCCATCAAAATAATTCTAACTGTGGTAGGAATTTTCTTCAGGAATGGTGATCTATTCTGAAACATTTCCAGCCACAATTGAAGGTCAGTGGAAATCTCAACTGGAAACAACAGCAATAAATAATTTGTGCTGTGAAGTGATGTGTTGCCAAGAACAAACTGCATCATTTTTTTTACAGTGGCAATTTATATTTTGCATATAAATAAAATATCAAGCATGCTGCAGATATAGTAATCGCCAATGCAGAAGAAGGTTACAATATCTTCTCTAAAAATTGCCCACTTTAGTTTCTGAGAGATTTAAGTTATTATTGATATTTCATTAACCAATGACATGGAAATATTGCACCTTAAGCAAAAAAAATTAGTGAGGGATCTTCTGTCCCCATCCTACTGGATACTGTACTGTGTATGTGTTTCTTTACCTAGGTTAGCAGCATTAAACCCAGATAGTTTTTAAAGGAGCTTTTGGGCATACATGAGGGGTGAATATTGGAGCATGGTGGATGAGGCAAAATGGGAGTAGGTTCCTTTAACAACATCACTCAGCTGGGAATGAAAGGCTCGTTTGTATGTTGCAGTTTCTGTATAATTCTAAATAACCAAATATCCATTAGCACCTCATAACATAATGAAACTCTTGCAATGTATGAAAATTACAACAAACTACAGCAGAAAACACGAGGAATTCTGCAGATGCTGGAAATACAAGCAACACACATCAAATTTGCTGGTGAACGCAGCAGGCCAGGCAGCATCTCTAGGAAAAGGTACAGTCGACGTTTCAGGCCGAGACCCTTCGGACGAATGGTCTCAGCCTGAAACGTCGACTGTACCTCTTCCTAGAGATGCTGCCTGGCCTGCTGCGTTCACCAGCAAACTTGATGTGTGTTGCACAAACTACAGCAGAAAAGGTCATGTGCTGCAGGCCACCAAACACTACTGGACTTGTACGTGTCCAGGACAAAGAAGTGGGCAGAAAAAAAACATTGCAGACAGTACCCACCTAGCAAACTGTCTTTTCCATAAGCTCCCTTCTGGAAAGCACTGTGTAAGGCTCCTAAAACAAAAACTTCACGCCATCTTAAAGTTCCTTCCCCCAGGCAGTTAATCTGATCAACCATTCCAGTGCATCCCCCCCCCCGCCCCCAACACCCCTCGACCCATCTATTGTTTCAGTCACTGAAGTGCAAGCACTTTTTAAAATGCTCTTTACATTGTAAATACATGCTGGCATTACGTATTTATGCACATTTTATTACATATCTGTACTTCTAATTTTATTTTTATATAATTTTTATTCTGTATGATTGTTAAATGTTGGCATTTTCTACATTGTCAACACACACAAGCAATTTCTCATACATATAAATATATATGGCAAATAAGGCTGATCCTTGCTCCTGTTAAATAATTCTACAGCTAAGGATATTGTGCGATGGTTTGGGAGCTTAGTATGAGTGATTTTGTTGAATTATCAAGATTTAGGTTTGTAGTAAATTTCATTTCATTGTAAGGTAAAATATATTAGTGTGTTTTTAGTAACTGGATGTGATTCTGCTAAATGAATTTAATGAGGGTGGAAATGATCAACATGAGGATAACAACATAAATATGCGGCCTCTTTTCTGATTACTGACATGACTCATTTAAAGGGATCGATCTCCTTCAGCCATGCTCCCTTCTACTATTAAGTCTTGTTAAGTGGTATCTTCTTCTTCTTCTCCTGAGCTCATCACCCTTTAAGGGCATAGGCTGTTGAGAGCAGATCACCAGAGTTCTCTGTCCTGAGCTCGTCTTTCAAATTGTCTCCAGGTGTAGCCCATCTTCAAAAGTCCTTGCTCTCCCTGGGATGAGTGTTTGGAGCTTCTCCTGGCATGTCTATGGCATTGGGATTTTGAGGGATGATGTGGCTAGCCCCATGCCCAACCCTCCTCCTTTTGCAGCTAGGATTGGTAATGTCCATGGTAGTCTTGTGCTATATGAAGTTAAGAGAAATTGTTGTGCCTGTAACTATATTAACGTGTGTATTTAAAGTGTGAATGACTGAAATGGTTAATGAGTTATGAACTTACCTGTGAAAGACATAAGATTGTATTTTGTGTGAATATTACTGTACAAATGGACACTGGACGAGTTGTAATAACATTTGTGCTCATGGAGATTGTTCTACATCGAAAAAGATCTTTATCCTCACAGTTAGTCCTGACGAAGGGTCTCAGCCCGAAACGTCGACCGTACCGCTTCCTATAGATGCTGCCTGGCCTGCTGTGTTCAACAGCATTTTGTGTGTTGCTTGAATTTCCAGCATCTGCAGATTTCCTCGTGTTTGCGTTTATCCTCACAGGGTCTGCCCCATCCATTAAGCACCCCCTTTGTACGAATCCTGAACTAATCTCATTTTTAATTCCTCGTGTTCCTAACAACATGCTCCAGGTTCTATAACTCATCAATACATTATAGACAATTGACAATGGAAAATTAAGATCATAAGGTACAGGAGCAGAGTTAGTCCATTCAGCCCTTTGAGTCTGCTCTATCATTCAATCATGACATTTTATTTTCAACCCAATTCTCTCTCCTTCTCTCCATAACCCTTAATCCCTTTACTAATCAAAGAGATTAAAATAGAAACTTTAAAAGATTAGTTTTATTTGTTACACACACATTGAAACATACAGTGAAATGTGACATATGCATCAAATCAAGGTAGCAAGGCTTTAGCTGAACAGCCCGCAGGTGTTGCCACTTAGCATGCCCACAACTCACTAACCCTAACCATACATCTTCAGAATGTGGAAGCAAACCAGTGCACCCAGAGGAAACCCACACAGGGAGAACATACAAACTCCTTACGAACAATATTGGGATCTTACAGATGGTACTGCAAAGAGATGTGTTAAGCACTATGCTCCTGGGCCACCCCTATCTGCCTTACATACACCCAATAAGCTGACCTCCTCAGCCCTCTGTGGCACAAATTCCACAGAACTAGCTCAATATTCTGCATTCCTTTGGGAAACTGAACAATGAAAGCCCCCCCCCCCACACCCCCGGTCACATTGGAGAATGGGCAAGCTCTATACAGATATCACTGGTGGTCAAAACCATGCTCCAGGACCAGTCTCTAAATCACTCGTCTCTCATATACCACTTTAGCTATGAGTACGTGTTATCCGTACATTCTCCATTCAGACCTCTAATACTTTGCCCCGGATCGGGAGAACCTTCAGCACTTAGCCATTCCGAGGTTTGTTGTTGTCAACTCATAGCGTAATGTGCAACATTCCTCTCAAGTACCTCTGTGCAAAGCGTGCACTTAAGTCAAGGAAACAAATAATTTTCTTCAAAATTGGAGGCAAAAGCAAGGTTTTTCAGTAGCTGTAGTATCAACTGAAGATGCTAGAAACACTTAGCAGGTCAAATGGCTCCTGTGGAAAGTCAGTTCTGTGGAATTCATTGTGGACTTCGGGAAGGGGAGTCAGGAGTACTCATATCACTGAAGGGTCAGAGATGGAAAGGCTTCACGTTCCTGGGTATCAATATCTCAAAGATTCTGTTCTGAGATGCAATCATGAAGAAGACGTGCTAGCCTCTATACTTCATTGGGAGTCTGAGCAAATTTGGTATGTCACCAAAGCCTCCAGGAAATTTTTCCAGAGATAAGGTGTGGAGCAATTAACTGGTTGGAACACCATCTGGTACGGAAGCTCCAATGCACAAGATGGAAAGGCTGTAGACTCAACCAGCTCCATCAGTGGCACAATTCTACCCACCAGCGAGAACATCTTCAGAGAACAGTGCCTCAAGAAAGCAGCATTCATCATTAAGGACCCTCACTGCACAGGACATGCCTTCCTCTCATTACTATCATTGATGAAGAGGTACAGGACACTAATAATCCATGCTCAATGTTCTAAGAATGGCTTTTTCCCATCTGCCATCAGATTTTGAATGGTCTATGAACCCACGAACACTACCTCCTTATTCCTGTTTTGTACTATCTATCTGCCTTTCTATCACAACGTCTACTAATTTTCATGTTGTTCACTGTACTACTGCCACAAAACAATAAGTTTCAAGATATATCTCAGTGATAAGAAAGCTGATTCTGATTCTGACAGCTACCTTTCACATCAACGATCCTTCATCAGAACCTGTTCCAGTTGACCTGAAGTATTCCCTCTTGTTCTTTAATGGATGCTACATATCTGATTGAGTGTTTCCAGTCTTTCCTCCTGCTGTTTCAGATTCCCAGGATGTGCAGCCTTTTGAATTTCACCTGAAATACCTTTGTTGCATCAGTACATTTAATGCCAAAAATAATCCTGTTTTCTATGATTCATCGGAGCAAGTTGATCTGGGCCTGGCATACTTTTTGTTTTATTCAAAGTATAAACCTGCATTGATCTACAACCATAGCCTGTATCTATATTGTATTTGTAATATAATTTGTAATGTAACAATGTATTTTATTTTAGAGTAGCACACACACACAATACTGGAGGAACTCAAAGTTCAAACTTAATATATTATCAAAGTACACATATATCACCATATACAACCCTGAGATTTTTCTACTTGTGGGCATACATAACATAACATAACATAAGAAATAGGAGCAGGAGTAGGCCATCCGGCCCATCGAGCCTGTCCCGCCATTCAATAAGATCATGGCTGATCTGTCCGCAAACTCAGTTCCATCTACCTGCCTTTTGCTGATAACCCTTTATTCCCTTACTATGTAAAAACCTATCTAGCTGTATCTTAAATATATTTAGCGAAGAAATCTCAACTGCTTCCCTGGGCAGAGAATTCCACAGATTCACCACTCTCTGGGAAAAACAGTTTCTCCTCATCTCCGTCCTAAATCTTCTCCCCTGAATCTTGAGGCAACGTCCCCTAGTTCTAGTCTCATCTATCAATGGAAACAACTTTCCTACTTCTATCTTATCTATCCCTTTCAAAATTCTGTATGTTTCAATAAGATCCCCTCTCATCCTTCTGAACTGCAGAGAGTATAGTCCCAGGCGACTCAACCTCTCCTCATAGGTTAACCCCTTCATCTCTGGAATCAACCTGGTGAACCTCCTCTGCACTGCCTCCAAAGCCAATATATCTTTCCTCAAGTATGAAGACCAGAACTGCACACAGTACTCCAGGTGCGACCTCACCAGTATCCTGTATAGTTGCAGCATGACCTCCCTGCTCTTGAATTCAATCCCCCTAGCAATGAAGGCCAACATTCTGTTTGCCTTCTTAATAACCTGTTGTACCTGCAAGCTAACTTCTTGCAATTCATGCATAAGCACTCCCAAGTCCCTCTGCACAATGGCATGCTGCAATCTTTCACCATTTAAATAATAATCTGCTCTCCTATTAGTTCTTCCAAAGTGGATGATCTTGCATTTACCAATGTTGTATTCCAAATGCCCACTCACTTATCCTATCTACATCCCTCTGCAGACTCTTCACATCCTCTGTACAATTTGCTTTTCCACTCAGTTTAGCGTCATCAGCAAATTTTGCTATGCTACACTCAGTCCCTTCTTCCGAATCATCAATGTAAATGGTAAACAGTAATTCCAAGAAACACAATAGAGTCAATGCACACCCAACAGGATGGACAAACAACCAACGTGCAAAAGACAGCAGACTGTGTAAAAACAAAATATTAAAAAAATAAATAAGCAATAAAATTGAGAACATGAGATTTAGAGTCCTTGAAAGTGAGTCCATAGGTTGTGGGAACAGTTCAGAGAAGGGGCAGGTGAAGTTATTCTCTCCAGTTCAAGAGCCTGATGGTTGAGCGATCATAACTATTCCTGAGACTGGTACTGAGGGTTCTGAGGATCTTTTACCTTCTTCCTGATGACAAGTGCTTGATGATAGATGCTGTTTTCCTGTGATAGTGTTCCATGTAAATGTGCTCAGTGTTGGAGAGGGCTTTACCTATGATGCACTGGGCAGTATCCACTGCTTCCTGTTGGATTTTCCATTGAAGGGCATTGGTCTTTCCATACCAGGCTCTGAAGCAACCAGTCAAAATACTCTCTATCACACTTCCCTAGAAGCTTGTCAATGTTTAAGATGTCATGCTGAATCTTTGTAAACATAGAAACATAGAAAACCTTCGGCCCACAAAACTGTGCTGAACATGTCCTTACACATAGCCCTCTAATTTTCTAAGCTCCATGTACCTATCCAGAATTCTCTTAAAAGACCCTATCGTATCCACTTCCACCACCGTCGTCGGCAGCCCATTCCACGCACTCACCACTCTCTGCATAAAAAACTTACCCCTGACATCTCCCCTGTACTAACTTCCAAGCACCTTAAAACTGTGCCCTCTCATGCTAGCCATTTCAACCCTGGGAAAAAGCCTCTAACTATCCACATGATCAATGTCTCTCACATCTTATACACCTCTATCAGGTCACCTCTCATCCTCCGTCACTCCAAGCAGGAAAGGCCAAGTTCACTCAACCTACTCCCATGAGGTATGCCCCCCAATCCAGACAACATCCTTGTAAATCTCCTCTGCATCCTTCCTGTAGTGAGGCAACTAGAACTGAGCATAGTACTCCAAGTGGGGTCTGACCAGGGTCCTATATAGCTCCAACATTACCTCTCGGCTCCTAAACTCAATCCCACGATTGATGAAGGCCAATGCACCGTATACCTTCTTAACCTCAGAGTCAACCTGCACAGCAGCTTTGAGTGTCCTATTGACTCGGACCCCAAGATCCCTCTGATCCTCCACACTGCCAAGAGTCTTACCATTAATACTATATTCTGCCATCATATTTGACCTACCAAAATGAACCACCTCACACTTATCTGGGTTGAATGCCATCTGCCACTTCTCAGCCCAGTTTTGCATCCTATCAATGTCCTGCTGTAACCTCTGACAGCCCTCCACACTATCCACAACACCCCCAACCTTTGTGTCATCAGCAAATTTACTAACTCATCCCTCCACTTTCTCATCCAGGTCATTTATAAAAATCACAAAGAGTAAGGGCCCCAGAACAGATCCCTGCGGCACACCACTGGTCACTGACCTCCATGCCGAATATGACCCATCCACAACCACTTTTTGCCTTCTGTGAGCAAGCCAATTCTGGATCCACATAGCAACGTCCCCTTGGATCCCGTGCCTCCTTACTTTCTCAATAAGCCTTGCTTATTCTTCAAAGAATTCCAACAGATCAGTCAGATAAGATTTTCCCTTGAGAAAACCATGCTGAATACGGCCTATTTTATCATGTGTCTTGAAGTACTCTGAGACCTCATTCTTAATAATTTACTCCAACATCTTCCCAACCACTGAGGCCAGATTAACTAGCCTATTGTTTCCTTTCTTCTGCGTCTCTCCCTTCTTGAAGAGTAGAGTGACCTTTGAAATTTTCCCATCTTAACTCCTAAGGAATTAGAGGGTCTGTTGTGTTTCCTTCATAATTGCACTTATGTGCTGGGCCCATGACAGGTTCTCTGAAACGGTAACAGAAAGTTAGTAAATCAGCCAACATCTATGGAGGGGAATAAACAGTTGATGTTTCAGGCCGGGACCCTTCACCAGGAATGGAAAGAAATGGGACAGAAACTAAAATAAAAAGATAGGTTTGAGGGGAATGAGTACAAGCTGGCTGGTGAAAAGTGAACTGGCGAGGAGGCAGGTGAGTGGGTGGGGAAGGTGTAATGAATTAAGAAGCTAAGAGGGGATAGGTGGAAGTGTAAAAGGCCAGAGGAAGAAGGAATCTAATAGGATAGAACAAAAGGAAAGGAGGAGAGAGTGGACAAAGGAGAAGGAGGAGGGAGGCGATGGACAGGTGAGAAGAAGAGAAGGAATAACCAGAATGAGGAACAGAGAAGAAGAGCATGGAGAGAATTTACTGTATGTTACAGAAATTGATGTACATGCCATTAGGTTGGCAGCTATCCCGATGATGTATGAGATGTTGCTCCTCCAACCTAACTTAAAGTAAATTTTTAAGTTTTGAATTGTAATGCTACCACAACATAAGTCAATATCTCAATGTAAGTCAATAATAATACACCTGATTCTGATCTACATTATTGGAAGCATTATCAACAAAAAATTAACCTGCAAGCTGAACAGGGAGATATTAGGATATGTAGCTGTGTATTTGACCAGAGACTGGCTGAAGTTGGGAGAAGAGAAAACACAAAGAGCCAACGAAATTTAATTCCAAAGCTTTGAACATGGTGGCTCAAAATATGTTCACCAATGTTATGGCAACATCCCTGGGTTGGTGGAGAATTTGGGGTTCTTGGAAGGGGATAGTACAGTTGGAAATGACTGTGGCTGAAGGTGAGATCTGGAGAAGCAGATAAGGGCATGAAGGGATTTGTACAGAAGAAGGAGAATTTTCAGTTCAAGATATTGGCAAAGCAGGGGTCAGTGTCGGTAAGCAAACGTAGTCACCAGAGAGAAATTACTTTACAGGCAGTTGCTTTCAGGTGAGTTCAGTTTAAAGAAGGGTGGACAACAGGAAAATCATAGATGTAGCTGGAAACCAAGGTTTGGATAAAGTTTCCAGCAGCAGATGAGTGAGGTTAAATTGAAGATTCCATCAAAATCTGGTTATTTTTTGTCTCTTTTTTTCTGGTGACACTAACAGCAAAGCTAATAAGGGAAGCAGAATCAGAGCTGTTAGAGCAAGGAGAGCATATAGGTTCAGAACGTAAACACAGAACAATTCAAATGAGGTTATCTTGCCTAGGAGAAATAAAAAGTAATTCATTCCATCATCAAAATCTACTGTATTTTGCTCAGTGATGAGGTTCCCTAGAGTCTTATTCTTTGAAAGGAATAAACATCTAAGAATGTATTTTGTCCGATCTACATATAATAATGCCTTTGGAATATAAACTGATTGATGCTTTCTTTCAGAAGAAAAAGTCTAAGGTGATGATGCAACTTTCGGCAGCATAATTTCCTAAAATAGGACGGACAAACATTGGTAACTTAAGAAAGAGTGCACAGTTGGGCGTGCATGGTTGGAGAAAGTGAGTTTCACTTTGTTTTTGTTCTAAAGTAAAGACTAGAATTGCAATAGTATCAAGATAAATTGTTTAACACACAAATAATCAAAGGGTAAAATGATTTAATATTTACTTTCTGAAAATGAAATTCGAGTCTTACATCAATAGGATGAGAGTTTGACAGGATGCACTCTTTCAGGACCTGTGACAAAAAGTGCAACTGGAAAGGCTGAGATCTTTGAACAAGCTCAGAGAGAAATCTTCTTATCTGACTGTATCTGAAAATAAAAGCAGGAAGTTACTGAAAATCATACACCATTGACAGTGGTCACTTGAGATATAAAATTTGTAAGGCTTGTGTGCTCTGAGCAAAATAGTGATCCTTTGTGTGTGCAATCCATTCAAGATGCTATATATGTTGGCATAATGTAGCTATGTAGCTACATTAGTTTTCAGAGATAAAATCCAATGGATTGAAGTAAATCTCTTATAGATTACTGAAGTAAAGAATAAGTAGTTGTTGATTATAAAATATATAGCAAATTTAATTTCCTGCCAAGAAGCAGGAATTTAAGACTAAGAAATGTCATCAGGAAAAACTATCATAGAAATTATTTTCTCTGATTTGTTTGATCCTAAAATGAGGTCAAAATTCCCCCTGAAGTTCAATTATTTCTAGGTTTACCAGTTTAGTATCACTTCATAATCTTTTTTTAATTTATTGAGATACAGAGTGGAAAAGGACTTTACAAGCTTTCAAACCATGGCGCCCAGCAAACCCTGATCTAATTCTAACCTAATTATGGGAAAATTTACAATTACCAATTAACCTACCAATTGTCTTTGGACTATAGGTGGAAGCCAGAGCAGGTGGAGGAATCCCACAAAATCACAGGGAGAATGTACAAACACCTTACAGAGAACGGCCATAATCTGAACTGCAGGAAGTAATAAAAATTCTAATCAACATGCAAATAATTCATCATAACTTTGCATTTTTTATTAGATCAAGAGGCCTCATGTTCACTTTACTTTTGGTCATGTGATCAATGCTTATGATCTCCAGTTATGTGAAATGTTAGTCTGGATGTCAACAACATTAACAACAATAATATCAATAGTTTCCATTTATATCTTCCTCTGGGATTAGGAATGGCTTGCCTTTTCAGCACTTCTTTGGATTCTGAAGTGACCAATGAGGTCAATTTTGGAACTCCAGACTCTTCAACAGATGAATCAGAAGGCGCTAACAGTGCAAGTAGACTGGCGCATTCCTTCAGCCATTGATGCAGGTCCTCTATGTGACTCTGGTCTCCCTATATCATGCAATATGATGCTGCACCATTTCCCTCATGGACCAGACATTCAGAATCAGAATCAGAATCAGGGTTATTGTCACAGACATAAATCATATATTTGATGTTTTGTGGCAACAGTACTGTACAGGCATAATAAATTACTATTAAGTTACAATCATAAATAACTAACTAAATAAATAAATGAATAGTGCGAAAGAGAGATAATAAGGTAGTGTTCATGGGTTCACGGCTCAATCAGAAATCTGATGCCAGAGAACAAGAAGCTGTTCCTAAAACATTAAATGTGCATTTTCAAGCTCCTGTACCTCCTCCCCAATGGTGGGAATGAGAAGAAGGCATATCCCGGATGGTGTGGACCTTTAATTATGGATGCTGCCTCATTGAGGCACTGCCTTTTGAAGATGTCCTTGATGGGGAAGCATGTGTCCGCGTTTGTGCTGGTAGAGTTCACAACTCTCTGCAGCCTCTTACAATCCTGTGCATTGATGCCTCCTGAAGACGCTGTTCTTTTTCAAGAACACTTTGAACACACAACCATCCATCTCTTAATGAAACACCATTTATAAAGCAGATTTAATGCAGCAAAATAGCCAATGGGAACATTGCCGAACAAAATATAACAGTGGAGAATTACAGGAGATGTCAGGGCTTTTCATCAAAGATTTGTTCAAAGGGTTAAATTTTTTTCGAAAAAAATCTTAAAGTGCAAAACAGAAGTTGGGAGGTACATAGAGAGAATATTCCAAAGACTGTATAGCTAGGGGTGACAGTAAGCACATGATCCTCAGTGTAATAGAAACCAAAAACAATGGGAATAATCAGCAGATTAGGCAGCATCTGTAGAAAGACAAACTGAGCTAATGTTTCAGGTTTAAGACTCTTCAACAGATCTGGTTTTAAGCTGTACGGAAGATAGGGAAGGGATGATTTGAGGAAGAGAGTGTGTGATGGGGTGAGATCAAGGTTGTCATGAGATAAATGGCAGAAGTCATCAGGTCTATGGATTAATAGAAACATTTAGATGAAGTTCAAGTTCAGCTGTCATTCAACAATACATGAACACCTATGAGTATAGCCAAACAAAGATACAAAACACAGGTCCAAGATACAAAACACAGTACCAACAGTCACACAAAGCACAAGGCACATGTAGCACATAGAAGATATCAGTAAAATGCAGTTACATAAAAAAATAGTCCAACATCCTGAGTCCAAGAATGCTAAAGTGTGGAAAGACAGAGAAAGGAGAATGAAGAATTGTGAAGTTCACAGCTGTAGGATGCATAACTAGGAGATCAGTTGTGCTCATGAAGAGAGAGTCAGAGATCTAGTATAACACAAATAGCAGGAATGTCCAGTTCTAATGCAATAAAAACATTTACATAGTATTATAGATTTCAATATTGTACCTGGAAAGCTGGAACATGCCCAAATAGAAGATATGGTGATGTTTTTCAAGGTTGCCTTGTTTGTTGATGGAACAGTGCAGGAACCAGACACAGATAGGCCAAAGTGGAAGTTAGACAGAGAATTAAAATGGCAGACAACAGGAAGCTCAGACTGAGCACAGTTCCCCACAAAGTGATTCTCCGGTACTCAGGCTGCACAGTGGCACAACTCCATTGACCCCAATTCATTCCTGACTATTGCTGTCTGTGTGAAAATTGTATATTCTTGGTCACATCGATACTTCTATGCGTATACTAATGTTAGTGGCCATCTTTCTAAGCTCAAGAGCTGGTAAAAGAAAACTTAGAAGATTGTGGGTTTCTCCTGGGTGTGCTGGCTTCCTCCCATGTTACAAAAATATGCACACTGGTGAGTGAGGACCGTAAAATAAGAATAGTAGGCCTAATTACTCAACGGTTAGCATGGATTTGGTGGGCTAAAGACCCTATTTTCAAGTTGTATCAATGTCTGACTCTACTCAACTTATTGGGATGTCAAGTAGCGAGAGGATTCGAGTACAGGAGCAGGGAGGTACTACTGCAGTTGTACAAGGCCTTGGTGAGACCACACCTGGAGTATTGTGTGCAGTTTTGGTCCCCTAATCTGAGGAAAGACATCCTTGCCATAGAGGGAGTACAAAGAAGGTTCACCAGATTGATTCCTGGGATGGCAGGACTTTCATATGAAGAAAGACTGGATGAACTGGGCTTGTACTCGTTGGAATTTAGAAGATTGAGGGGGGATCTGATTGAAACGTATAAGATCCTAAAGGGATTGGACAGGCTAGATGCAGGAAGATTGTTCCCGATGTTGGGGAAGTCCAGAACGAGGGGCGACAGTTTGAGGATAGAGGGGAAGCCTTTTAGGACCGAGATTAGGAAAAACTTCTTCACACAGAGAGTGGTGAATCTGTGGAATTCTCTGCCACAGGAAACAGTTGAGGCCAGTTCATTGGCTATATTTAAGAGGGAGTTAGATATGGCCCCTGTGGCTACGGGGGTCAGGAGGTATGGAGGGAAGGCTGGGGCAGGGTTCTGAGTTGGATGATCAGCCATGATCATAATAAATGGCGATGCAGGCTCAAAGGGCCGAATGGCCTACTCCTGCACCTATTTTCTATGTATGTTTCTATGTAAGTGAGAAACCTGACTGTTTGGAAACCATGAGATTATGAAGACGTTGGCTGTTGCATTGGGTTGGATTTCACCAGCATGCATATGGAACATCATGCTACTTTCAGATCATGACGCGAAGGGGCAAAATGTAGATGGAATAGCACCAAGGTTTGTTCAGGATATTCAACCCCAATCCAATACACTAAGATATCAGGCAACTGATCTGTTCTCAGGACAAGTGTCCTAGGTTGAAATGGATCTAGATTTTTTGAATTATTTATTGATTTATTGAGATGCAGAGCAGAATAGTCCCTTCCAGCCCATCAAACCACGCTGCGCAGCAAACCCCCAGTTTAATCCTAGCCTAACCGGGGGCCAATTTAAAATGTTCAATTAATCTGCCAACTGGTATGTCTTTGAACTGTGGGAGGAAAGCTGGAGCACGTGCAGGAAAGCCACACGGCCACGGGGAGAACATACAAAACTCCCTCTGTGCAGCAGCAGGATTTGAACTCTGGTTGCCTGTACCGTAAAGCAACATGCTAACCATTATGCTATCATGCTACATTTATTTAGTACTTGAAGATTAGATTATTAGATTAGATTATGAGGACACGCAGTCCTCTTTTTTTGTCATTTAGTAATGCATGCATTAAGAAATGATACAATGTTCCTCCAGTGTGATATCACAGAAACACAAGGCAGACCAAGACTGAAAAACTAACAAAAACCACATAATTATAACGTATAGTTACAACAGTGCAAGCAATATTGTCATTTTGATTAGATTATGAAGACACGCAGTCCTCTTTTATTGTCATCTAGTAATGCGTGCAGTAAGAAATCATACAATATTTCCTCCGGTGTGATATCACAAAACACAGGACAGACCAAGACTGGAAAAAAACAACAAAACCACATAATTATAACATGTAGTTACAACAGAACAACAATACCATATCTTGATGAAGAAGTCCATGAGCACAGTAAAAGTTCAAAGTCTCTCAAATGTCCCACATCTCACGCAGACGGGAGAAGGAAGAAAAACTCTCCCTGCCATACCCGACCACGGTCCGACTCTGAGTCATCCGAAAACTTCGAGCTCTGATCAGCTCTCTGACACCGAGTACTGAGTGCCACCTCTATCCGAACAATTTGACCTCCATCTCGATCGCCAACAGCAGGTAAAGCCGAGGATTTTGAGGCCTTCCCTCCGAGTGATACCCGACCGCGCAGTAATGACAGCAACGAACGAGCGTTTCAGAGATTTTTCCACATGTTCCTCTGTGCTTTCACATCCATCTCCATCAAATCAGAATAGTCCACAGCCCCTATTTAACGGACACGATATCATTTTTCACTGGAGGACTGCGCACGCGTGGCACGCTGCTTCTCTCCCCTCCCGCTGATTTGATAGAAAAACAGACCATGGGCACGGTAAGAAAAGTCTCAAAGTCTCTCAAAAGTCCCAACATCTCATGCAAATGGTAGAAGGAAGAAAACTCTCCCTGCCATGAGCTTCCAGTGCCACAAACTTGCCAATGCAGCATCCTGGAAGCACCCAACCACAGTCCACCCAAAAACTTCGAGCCTCCAACCAGCCCTCCGACATCAAGCACCGAGTACCATCTCTGCCGAGTGCTTTGACCCCAGCCCCGGCCACCAGCAACAGGCAAAGCCAAGGATTTGGGGCCTTCCCCTCCGGAGATTATCGATCGCACAGTAGCAGCGGCAGCGAACCAGGCATTTCCGAAGTTTCTCCAGATGTTCCTCCGTGCTTCTCACGTCCGTCTCCATCAAATCAGGATTGTGCACGGCCCCTATTTAACAAATACAATATCATTTCACTGGAGAGGCTGTGTGCACTGCGTCGTGCTGCCATCTTCTCCTCTCTCCGAGCATCTAGATTAGATTACTTCTATTGGAATAGGATAGAGAATAGATTTCTTCTATTTGAGAAGTTTAAGAAAAAGCAGAACATAAAAACAAGCTAGAGTATATCATTGTCCATAAGAAATATCCCACTATTAGGGTTCCCAACCTGGGGACCACGGACCCCTCGGTTAACAGTAGGTCCATGGCATGAGAAGTTTGGGAACCACTGCACTGCGATGATCAAGTTTGTTAGAGGAGAACAGAGCCATTGAGTGATCTTTATGGTCTATCCACGTCTGTGTGTGAATGAGTAAATCAGTTCACCAAATGTTCATTCAAGTCAGTTTGACTTTTACAAGTGAGCAGAGCTGAAATAGGTACAGGAACGAGTAAGAGTAATGATTATCCCAGTAATCAGGCCATTATCAAATGCTATTACTGTCACAGTAATTAGGGGATTATCAAATTCTATCAATAATTATCAATGATTCAGTTTAATTAGATTTAAACTGCATGAACTAATTAATGTACATTTGACTGAAATTACAGTATTCTTTACAATAAAATCATGCCGTGTTTTTCTTTAGCTGTACGTTAATGAGAACTGCAAGCTAATCATTTGTCCAACTACATCTTCACATCTTCTTTATGCTGGCGCTTTTACTGCTACCAGTTTCATAACCTGGTTCAAATTAGTATGTTTTCTGCCTTCCTGAATTGTCAGGCAGCCACTTTTGGTCATGGCGTCAGAGACTGAGGATCAGTGGCTGCATAGTTTACAGTCAGGAACTGATGAAGATGTTTTTATATGAACATCATCAAGCTAACCATTCAACACAGATGATCACTGAATTACATTCAATGTTTACAGGCTGCACTATTTGTAGGTATTCAAGGGTTACTGATCTGCTTTGGTGAGTTTGAGGTGTATGCGAGATTTCAAGTATGAATCAAAAGTGCTAGGTTTAGATGGTGGCAGCAATGTCTGTTCTCAGGAAATGGGTCTAAAAGGAAAGGCACCTCCATTGCTTTTATTTATGTCCACATGAATGGCAGCAGCGATATTGACATGTAGGAGAGTAATAGAACAGCACTGAAAGCATTGACTTTAGAAGCATTGTGCTGTTTATTTTTGTAAATATTTTTATTATGACCAAAAAATATATTTGTTTATATTGACAAAAAATATCCACTAGCAAAGTACCTATAGAACAGAAGTTTATAATCCGCTGCAATAGAGTTACATTGACCAGCCAAAATGTAAAGACACTTGAGAAAGATTGTGCTGATCTGAATTATGGTGACAAAGAGAAGTCAAAGGACCTCTTTGTTTGCTCACTTAGGCTCTATATCACAAGGAGAAAGACCCCTTTTGGTGAAGCTTCTAAAACCTGAGTTTGTTTCCAAACGTACATCCGTAAGTGCCCAATTGATTTGCACTGTCTTTCTGAAAATGCAAAACTGATCACCTCCACCAGTATCGAACCTTGTGTGGAAGCAGAGGTTACTATTGGTGATGTTTAAATATCTTATGGAAGTAAAATACATATTTTTAATTATATTATGTCCACTTTGTTCAGATTTTCTGAGTTTGGGGAGAATGGAAATGACTGGGAAGAAATATACTTAGTGGCCACTATATTAGGTACATTTGTAAACCTGCTCTTTAATGCAAATTTCTAATCAGCCAATTATGGAGAGCAACTTAATCCATAAAAACACACGGACCTGGTCAAGAGATTCAGTTGTTGTTCGGACCAAACAACAGAATGGGGAAGAAATGTGATCTAAGTCACTTTGACTGTGGAGTGATTGTTGGTGCTGTACGAAGTGGTTTAAATATCTCAGAACTGCTGATCTCCTGGGATTATTATGCACAACAGTTTTAGAGTTTACAGAGAATGGTGCGGAAAACAAAAAAAAGCATCCTGTAAGAGGCAATTCAGGGCACAAAAACGCCCTGTTGATGAGGGAGGTCAGAGGAGAATGGCCAGATTGGTTCAAGCTGATAGGAAAATGAGAGTAACTCAAGTAATCATGCATTACAACAGTGGTGTGGAGAAGAGCATTTATGAATGCACAACACATTGAACCTTAAAGTGGATGGGCTACAGTAGCAGAAACCACACCAGGTTGCACTCCTGTACCTAATAAAGTGGCCACTGAATGTATGTTTACAGGAGAATAAAATGAGAAATGTTTCTATCGGCCTCAGCAAACTTCCCCTCTATGGGGTTTTGCCTCAGCAGTTCCTCCAATAAAATATTTGCCCAGCACGCAATGCGGAGTTACTGCCTTTCCTAACAATGACAAATTTCAAATCCCATCTTTACGTTTAGGTCTTGGCCAAGAGGGGCAATATTTCTTTCATGGAAGCAAAACGTGTGTTAATATCTTAGCTTTAAAAATGTAACAGTTTAGAACATAAATGTTTCGTTGCCCTAAGCAGATTTTAACAAGTCCTGCACATTCGAACACAGTGATCTGCAACTGGGAGTATCACTATCAACATTTCTTAAAGGAGCTCTTGTGAGACCAATGGAAGGTGTAGACCCAGTTGTTGCTCGGAAAAGAAACTGGATAGATATTTGAAAGAAAATAAACTGAAGGCGATGGGAATCAGCTGGGGTACGTGACTAACCAGATTAGTCATTTAGAAAATTTGTGTGAGCGTGATTAACAAAATGATCTCCCTCAGTATTGGAACAATTCCGTGATTCTAATATCTAATCATGTACCAGTGTCAGAGACCTTGGTCAAAACCGTGAAGGCAGCAACAGCAAACAAGACAATCAGAATCTGCAGATGATGGAAATCCAAGCAACACACACACAGTGCTGGAGGAACTTCACGGGCCAGGCAGCGTCTGTAGAAAAGAGTACAGTTGAAGTTTCAGGCCGAGGCACTTTTTGTGAAGGCAGCAACATGTCTCTTTTTTTTACACCTGTGATATTAATTCCTCAAGAATTTTACATCGTGAAACAAATATAGAAATAACTGAAACCATGTAGTGATGAATCAATAGTAAGAAGGAATGAAGCATCAACAAACCAACAACTTTCCATTAACGTTGCTAATAAGGGCTGTAGAGAAGAGTGATCTGGTGGGTTTTGAGCAGCAAACTGAGAACCCTGGTATCCAAATATTACTACCTGCTGACCAATGCCATGAACTGTCTGCTCTGCAAAACCACCGACATACGATAGCTGTGAGTTCACTAAGTAGCTTGAAGTGTGCATGCATGCAGTGCATGCCATTTTGGTTCGCAAACAGTACATCTCACATTCAATTAATGCGCACTGCTGAACCCAATTTCACACCCTGGATGCCTTACTATAACATAACTGGATGCAAGAGACATGTTATCATCAGTGACAGCAATCACAATTTCAGATAGAGGGCATTCATGCTTATCTCCAATGTTGAGATGCCTGTCTGAGGTGAAGAGCCAAGAGGAATAGCTTAGAAAGCTAAGCAATTCTGAAAGACAGAGTCCTCAGCTGTACCTGGGACTCTTCAAACAAGATATGTACATGCCGAGATATGCTAAGTTGCAGGGCCAAAGGACCTTGGTGTGGAGTTATGATGGAAAATTTAAGACAGTTTGCAAGAGGATGAGCTGAGGTTAAGATGCGAGTTTTTTAAAAGGAATGTCAGATGCTGAAAGAAAAAGATGATAGACTTAATGATTAAGAACAGTGATATTGAGTGTGCCAGAGTGTGGTATGATTGTTGGTGCCAGATGGGTTGGTTTGTCAGAAACTGCTGATCTCCTGGGATTTTCATGCACAACAGTCTCAAGAGTTTATAGAGAATGGTGCAAAACAATAGGCAAAGATCCCTTGTTAATGAGAGAGGTCAGGGGAGAATGGCCAGACTGGTTCAAGCTGACAGGAACGTGACAGTAACTCAAATAACCATGCATAGCCATGCACTACCATGCGTGGTGTGCAAAAGAGCATATCTGAACGCACAACACGCAAATCTTGAAGTGGATGGGCTACAGCAGCAGAAAACCTCAAACACAAACACAAGGGGTACCTGATAAGGTAGCCACTGAGCATAATGTGCTGTTGTAGTATCATTTGTTTGGTTTTAGGCATAAATTGGTGTCATTTTTGTGACTCCTGTGTGGTCTGCCACCACACACAAAAAAAACTACAAGCTTAAATTCCGGAATAAACAATGGTCATTTTGCAACTCACATTCTATGGCACTTGAATTTTAAAAATTTGCACGATTTTACCTCACATCTTGTCTCATTACCAAGGCATTTGTAGATTTTATAAAATGCACTACACTCTGAAGAAGTAAGAAGTAAGAACTAAGGGGAAGATATTGATAATGAGCAATTTTGAAAGGCAAGGCTTTACCATGGCAATGCAAGTAAAACAGGAGCAAGCAATCATTTTATATTTATTTATTTTATTTATTTATTTAGAAATACCGTGTGGAGTGGGCCCTTCTGGCCCTTTGAGCCATGCCACCCCAGCAACCTTCGACAAATCCAGACTAGCCCTAACTTAATCACAGGACAATTTACATTGACCAATTAACCTACATGGCATGCCCTTAGACTGTGGGAGGAAACTGAGGCACCTGGGAAAAGTCGTGCATTCCACAGGGAGGACGTACAGAGACTCCTTACAGATGACAGCAGAATTGAACTCTGAAATCCGTCTCCCCGAGCTGTAATAGCGTTGCCCTAAAGGCGGCACTACAATGGTGCCTATAAATCCTGAAACAAAAATGTTGCATATCAGATGTAAATATATACTGTCCTCTACAAAATCAAGGTATATAAGATGTTTCTTCTAGTATTATAATTATCACCAAGTTCCAAACCACACAGCACTCCCGCCTAAGGGTTCATGACCTGAAGTATTGATTGATTTCTCATTCCACAGATGCTGCCTGAATGGCTGAGTTCTTCCAGCAGTTCTCATTTTTTCTTCAGATTTCAGCAACTGCAGTTTCACTTGTGTATCAACCCTCTACTCATTGACTTGGTTCCTGATTCATTTTAGTGTGTTCAAATCCATCCATTTCCATTATCACTTCAAACTTATAGCCCTCTGAGTTACTTGTCCTTCACCCTAGACTATTTCATGTCACTGATATTATCTTGTCCAATCGTGTTGGCCCTGCCAATGCTGGAATCTGGAGTTCTACATCTAATCCCCCCACCTCTTTTACCCTCATTTGAAAAGTTTTTAAAACTCATTTATTTGTCCAAACTTTTGTTCATCTACGCCTAATATCACCCTATGTGGCTCATTGTCAGATTTTGGTTCTAATCCTCTGAATTGCATTCGGATGCTTTTGTTCACTAAATATGGTACTGTTATTACATCACATAATAGGTGATACAGCAAGTTCCTGGCAGCTGAATTGAAACATTATTGACTTCGTGAGGGAGAGCTAGAAAAATGGCCACAAATATTAATATAAAGTTACAGTATACAAAGAAACAGAAATGTTACTTGCATTTTTTGTTACTATCACTAAAGAAAGATTGACAGAGCACGCTGATTCTTCAGGTTTAAGTTGTGGATCAGAGAGGTCAGGAAGGATGAATTGAATTGATGACTTTTACATGCACAGTGTTTTTCAATTAACTACATACAGAAAGCTGAAAGTGGCAGGTGGCTACCCAGTAGGATTGTAGAATTGATTGCTCGGAAACCACCAGCTCCCACCAAAGTTTGACTTGAACCGTTTATGATGGGGTGGAAACTTTAGAACACAAAGAAGAGTTTAGGGCATTAATGGCACTGCTCTCCCCATGTCCACAATGGAAGAGAATGCACCTTTAAAGGTACTTTGTACTCCCAACGGATGTTAGGAAAAGTTCATTAAGCTTCATTAAGCATTACTAAGTACAAATGTTTGTAAATACAGTGTTCTGTAGATAAAACACTTTATTTTAGTACTGTGAATAAACTTCCTCAAACGTGCCACTTACATTATACTGCCTTACATAAACATGCACCTCACATGCTTTATGTCAACTTGTCAATCTTCAGGCCATGACACTCAGGATCTTGTACTAATATTGTTTTGTTACTCTACGTGCCGGATCATAACTACAGTATATCGACAATGTGCAACTATATGTACTGTGATTTGCACCTAGGCCACAGAGGAACAATGTTTTGTTTAGCTGTATACATGTGTATGGTTGAATGACATTAGACCTGAACTTGAATATTCCAATTCTAACTGCAATTGCTGTGAACTTTGGTAAGTTATGCAAGAGAATATATTCAAGTCCTAGACAGTATTGACGAAGTACCTATTATAAAAAGAAACATTCAGCTAGAGATTAACTACTGTGCACTGAAGAGAAATCATACAGAATTCAGAATGTGTGCATTCTGATGTACAAAGGTAGCATGTTCCCTTAAGATTTTCTCTTAAGCTGCACTGTCGGCAGCATGAAAGGTAGCAAATTATAAACTTGAGAAAGTCTGCAGATGCTGGAAATCCAAAGCAACGCACACAAAATGCTGGAGGAACTCAGCACGTCAGGCAGCATCTATGGAAATAGATAGCATCAGTTTTGGTCACGATTGGCTCTATCTATTTCGATTTCCTGGTGTTGGGGAACTAACCTTGTGATAAGGCTAGGGTTAGGTAGGTGGGTTGCCGGGTGCTGTGGCTCATTGTGCCAGAAGGTCCTGGTTCTGCACTGTATATGTAAGTAAAGTAAAATAAACATAGATGTTGAACTGGGCATTAATGTTTCAGTGGAGGCCCAGACTGTTCATTCACAAAAATGGTCCATTAATTTAGTGGGATTATAATCGGCAGGAGTTCAATTATCGTGAGCCTAACCATAATCATATATTAATAGCAATGCTTATTTCCATGAGCACACAAGTCAATGTCTGTGGAAGAATGCAGCCATGATGTTCGCATTTCAATATAGTACATGAATTTTAGTTTGATGCTTGTTTGACACAATAGGTTTTTGTTCCGTTCTAACTATGCTTCCCTGCACTAACTCATAAAATTAATTCCCATTTGCTTGAATTGTCAGATATGCGGAATGTTCTGACCCCAACTTGAACTCATCAGCTGAAATGAAGTTGTTCAGTGAGCTGGAGAAGACAAAGCTTAGTTCCAATAAATTAATCAACTCCATCAGACTTTGCTGTAGACTTGAAATGGTCCATATCCTACTGACCCTGAACAGCTTTAGATTCACTCTGTAAATGAAATCCATCACCTCTGACTCAGATGATACTAAGTTATGATCTTTTAAATTTAATTTTGTGTATATCCAAGTTTGTTCAATTTCACGCCATGTTCTGTAAAGTGAGCAGTGGCATTCAGCAATGTTTACAGTTCAAATATCCTGTACAGCAAGTTCTGCATTAGAGTTATTTATTTATACATATATGTTTTCAAGGTAGAACATGATTTTGTTTTTAACAGGGTCATAGGGTAATGTCAGCCACATAATAACTTGGGAAGCCTGAAGAGGGTTGGTCAGTATTTGTTAGAGCTTCTTTCACAATGATAACAGGTTGTTTCCGCTTTATCTCAAATCTCTAGCATATGTTTTCATCATGTTTTATGGTTGGGTAGAGAATAATTACTTGTTGCTTGCACTGGTGGTTGTCCATCATGTCCGACAATGACAGGAGACCTGTGCAGGAGAGCTTTTAAAGTGGAAAAGCCCCAGCACTGTGGCAGTTCCACTCTCTCGGCCACAGAGATCCAGGTCCAGTGCTACGAACAAGCGCCACAAGCCGGGGTCTTTCTTGGATGACGTGCATGACCGTGACGTCTTCTGTACCTTGTCCTGCCCTTCGCTCTCCACAGACGCGTTGCAGAACCGCCTTCCAGGCTGGTGGATCTCCCTGTAGATCTCAAATACTCAGTCCACCAGGGCTGATTTTGCATGCTAGGACAGGGATGTTCCTATCCCACCAAGGTATGTGGCCCGCCAGCTACCCTCAACTGGCTTATCCCAACTGTCAAAGCAGTGTATCGGGGTGTGGCTGCTATTGCATAAAGATACTTAAAACCACAGGTGAGACCAGAGCATCCAGTGGGGAACGAAGGTGAGTGAACTGACCGAGAATGGACTCAACAAGCCCCTTCATCAGAGGTGCTACCCCTCTCTGGACACCCCATACACCCCATTCCTTGCACTCTATGTGGGATATATACTGTATCTTTCAAACTTCAGTGTTATTGAGCCAGAGCACAGCACCCAAACTATCAGTGGTGAAATTTCCAATCATTATCATAATAAGGAGTTTCTGCAATTTCTCTCCATCCCATCCACACCCAATTTTTTAGTTTGCATTGCCAGTGGGAAAAGCTCTGATTCAATAAATAACTAAAGTCTATCTTCCCATTACATCTTTTCCAATGTGAATTGTAAAGTGATTGCCAATGGCATAGTGAGAGTTCAATAATCCAAATCAGAATCAGATTTAGTATGTCATGAAATTTCTTGCTTTGTGGCGGCAGTGCGGTTAAATTAAATTACAATAAGAAATAAAATAAATAAATAAATAGTGCAAATCAGGAATGGTGAGGTGGCGTTCATGGGTTCATGGACCATTCAAATATCTGATGGCGGAAAGGAAGAAGCTGTATCTTAAACATTGAGTGTGTGTCTTCAGGCTCCTGTACCTTCTCCTAGATGGCAGTAACCAGAAGATCAGGGTGACTGATGATGGATGCTGCCTTCTTGCTGCACTGACTTTTGAAGATGTCCACTGTGGTGGAGATGGTTCTGCCTATGATGTAGCTGGCTGAACTATTGCTGCTGATTTGTCATCTTGATGACTGTATCTATATATATTGGGACCAGGATAGATCCTTTGAGATGTTGCGTATATGTGGCTCGTTGCTTTAATGACAAATGTGCTCCATAATATATGAAGCATGAGTGATGCAGATGGAAAGAACTTGGAGCACGACAGTTCAATGAAAAAAGAGCAAAAGTAAGTTGCTTTTATTTTTGTTTCTCACTGTAATTAAAACCACCAGGTGTGCCTTCCCATAAGACCATAAGGTATAGGAGCAGAATTAGGCCATTTGGCCCATCAAGTCTGCTCCATCATTTCATCATGGATGATCTATTTTCCTCTCATCTCCAATCTCCCGCCTGCTCCCCATATCCCTTCACGCCCTACCAGCGTTCGCAGAGATGACTCAGAGTTTACTGTCACCTGCCACCACAGTTTAGATGACTAGAAACTGTAGTTTCATTTTCACAAACTAATAATGAATAATATTGTTAACATGCATTGTTAGCGTCAAGCTAATAGTTAATATTAATTAAATACTGTGGGTGCGTAGCAGTTAGCATGATGTTATTACAGCTCAGGGTGTTGGAGTTCGGAGCTCAATTCCACATCACCTGTAAGGAGTCTGTACTTCCTCTCTGTAGAATGCATGGGTTTTCCTGAGGCGCTCCGATTTCCTTTCACAGTCCTAAGATGTAGGTTGATCACTTTAGATTGTCCTATGATTAGGCTAGGCTTCAATAGGGGTTTTCAGGGCAGCATAACTCGAAGGGCTGGAAGGGCCTGTTCTGTGCTGTATCTCAATAAATTAACAACTAAAATAACAGCTTGGAAATTTCTGAGAAATATCAAAGATTACATATTGAACTTCCAGCAAGCTTTGAACTCTTGTTCCAGCATGAACTGATTTGGACGCCTCTATATTTCTTTTCTGACAAGGTTTCAGTGGAGATCGGAAACAAAGGGTCAGCGTACTGCAGTTTCCCAGTCGTTACACTAGGAAATCAGTGTACACAACCTGTTAAATAGGCACCAATTCAGCAGCTCAATTCTTTACAATGGAGAAGAAAGGCTGTAAAGGACACAGACATGTTTTCAATAACTTAAATTTATTTGTGCTTCTGCTATGTTTCAGCATTTTAAAGTGTTCCGATATATTTTGTATATTTTTTTTAGTTATGAGTAATATCTCATTTTTTTTGATTATGTGTGAATTAACTTCTTCGATGGCTTTCAAAGCCACGGTTCAGATTTGGCTAAATGGCAAACTGGGTGAAGCTAGTTTGCCTCTTTGCAAAGTCAGCACATAATTATTGATATTTTTCCAAACTATGACCTTTTGATCGCTGGATATTTTTATAGAGAGCTTGCTAATCCTTCATATAATTTTGTCTCATGCTTGGCCTGTATGCATATACTTTTTTTTAAACGAGAACACCTGCAAGATATTACCTGTTCACAAATGTCATTCATTGCTGATAACTTTAAATATATGGTATAGCAAGAATGTGTTTCATGCAACCATGTGTAAA
Organism: Mobula birostris; assembly: GCF_030028105.1. Classification (NCBI taxonomy): domain Eukaryota; kingdom Metazoa; phylum Chordata; class Chondrichthyes; order Myliobatiformes; family Myliobatidae; genus Mobula; species Mobula birostris. The sequence goes on from NC_092388.1 coordinate 17,715,106, forward strand.
ACTTACAAACTTACTTACATTTGAAACCATGCTCTAAACACTATGAAGACCAAATAGGTTACCATTACAAACTACAATTTATGCACCCCACACATTTGACACAAACACAGTAGATTAACTCTGCCAGCAATTTTCAATTAACTGCTCCAAAAACGTCATGCAGTTTCAACTTTTCAGTTTCCCTGGGCACTGCTGAAACCTTTTGCTTCTATTACTCTTAAAATAAAAATGGTGTGTTTTATAAATTTTTTAACGCTACTTACTTTTCCTTGATGCTTTCACGCAAGTTACATCAGTATCTGCCCCTATGCGTCTGCAGACAGAAGGCTGACTGCCTCTATTTGTAAACAAGTGTAAAAACACAGATACATTAGTGTCACTTCCCAGCAAACGCAGTGTTGAGAAATGCCAAAGTGTATGTTCAGCAAAACAGTTTGACACAGCAACAGAAAATCAATTATTTATTATGGCATTTTCTTTTTAAAAAAAAAGATTTCTGCATTTGCTGCTTTTAAGGCAGGAAGATATACCTCAAGTCAATCTGCTATGAAAAAAACTCGCTAAATGCCTGTAGCTTTGAACCAGAGGCTTTCAATGAAAACACTCAACTGCCAAGTAAATACCAAGATTTTATCGTGATTTGTTCTCATTTTTTATTTAATTCCTGTGAATGGTCTGACTGAAAAATACAAGTGCACATATTGTTAAGCTGGTGGAGACTGCATCATCATCACTGCCAGGAATGACACCTGACAATATAGGCTTATAAAACCAAATGTGGTCCTTTAACCTTCATCAGTCTGCCACATTACTGCGGGATCGGAGGCCAGTGACACTGATGGCGTACCAGAAAAATGGATATCTATTGATGAGTCTATCTCTGATCGTAGTTCATGCCTCCCCTTTCAGTGCTTGTGTTAACATCATCTGCCTGATGTCAGGCACTGCAGTGATCACTGCTGGGAGCCAGGCTGATGGTCCCTGCTCTCTGCTGATGGTGACTGGTTTACTGATACAATCAACTGAATTCAATCACTGTCACAGCTTATTTCCATCCCCTCCAACCATTGCCTGTATCCTTCCTTAATGTTTCAGCTTATACATTCCATTTCAACCATATCTCTGTCACTTTATCGAGATACCAATGCTACAGTTGCGCTAATAATTTTGAACTGTAGTACTTGAATATTGAGGTTCGGTTAAGATACATGCAGAATTTCCTTTTATGTTCTACATCGTTATTGGTGTGGCAAGGTAGTGTACTGGTTAGCGCAACGCTTTAAAGTATCAGCAACTCTGGTTCAACTTCCGCTGCTGTCTGTAAGGAGTTTGTAGGTGCACCCCATAGAACATAGAATAGTACAGCACAGTACAGGCCCTTCGGTCCACATTGTTGTGCCGACCCTCAAACCCTGCCTCCTATATAACCCCCCATCTTAAATTCCTCCATATACCTGTCTAGTAGTCAATTATATTTCACTAGTGAATCTGCCTCCACCACTGACTCAGGCAGGGTATTCCATGCACCAACCACTCTCTGAGTAAAAAACCTTCCTCTAATATCACCCTTGAACTTCCCACCCCTTACCTTAAAGCCATGTCCCCTTGTATTGAGCAGTGGTGCCCTGGGGAAGAGGCGCTGGCTATCCACTCTATCTATTTCTCTTAATATCTTGTATACCTCTATCGCGTCTCCTCTAATCCTCCTTTTCTCCAAAGAGTAAAGCCCTAGCTCCCTTAATCTCTGATCATAATCCATACTCTCTAAACCAGGCAGCATCCTGGTAAATCTCCTCTGTACCCTTTCCAATGCTTCCACATCCTTCCTATAGTGAGATGACCAGAACTGGACACAGTACTCCAAGTGTGGCCTAACCAGAGTTTTATAGATCTGCATCATTACCTCGCGACTCTTAAACTCTATCCCTCGACTTATGAAAGCTAACGCCTCATAAGCGTTCTTAACTACCTTATCCACCTGTGAGGTAACCTACAGGGATCTGTGGACATGTACTCCCAGATCCCTCTGTTCCTTGACACTACCAAGTATCCTGCCATTTACTTTGTACTCTGCCTTGGAGTTTGTCCTTCCAAAGCGTACCACCTCACACTTCTCTGGGTTGAACTCCATCTGCCACTTTCCAGCCCACTTCTGCAACCTATCAATGTCTCACTGCAATCTTCGACAATCCCCTACACTATCTACAACACCACCAACCTTTGTGCCGTCTGCAAACTTGCCAACCCACCCTTCTACCCCCACACCCATGACAATGCGAGTTTCCTCCAGGTGCTCCAGTTTCCTCTCACAGTCTAAAGATGTACTGGTTGATTAGTTAATTGGTCATTGTAAATTGCCCTGTGATTAGGGCAGGGATAAATTGGGAGTTGCTGGGCAGTGCAGCCCAGGGGGCAGGAAGGGCCTTCTCCATGCTCTACCTCCAAATAAAAATAAATAGCAATTAGGGTAACTACAGGGCCAAGGACCTGGTTTCATTTCCATCCCTGCCTGTAAGGAGCTTTTGTATGTTCTCCCTGTGTCTACGTGGATTTCCTTTGGGTGTTTTGGTTTCCTCACATATTCCAAAGACATATGGGTTTGAAGGTTAATTGGTCACATGGTGTAAATGGGCAGCAAGGCTTGATGGGCCGGAAGGGCCTGCTACTACGCTGTGTTTCTAAATTAAAATTTAAAAAGACAAATATTGAGATTTTCACTGTGTTCACTCAGTTGTTCTACAAACTGGCTTAAATTTGAGCCATATTTGCATATTGAGCCAAACTTTGCATTTTCCCAGGAATGATTTATTGAAGTAAAGGGTGCACAAGATTCCACCTTATATGACATGCTGATAGTGTTCTGCCAAAATTATCCAAAATGAGGCAAGGTTCCACTCAGGGATCTCATGCTGCTTACAGACCTGAACAATCAATAACCAGCAAGGTTACATTGTTTTGGTATCAGGAACATGGTCTTCATCATAGAAGATCGGAGATTTATTTTTACTTAGAGATACAGCACAGAGTCGACCCTTCTGGCCCCTCGAGTAGTTCACCCAGCAACGCCTGACTTAGCCCTAGCCTAATCACAGGATAATTTACAATGACCAATTACCCTATATTCTCAGTGACCACTTTATTAGTTACACCTGTATACCTGCTAATTAATGCAAATATCTAATCAGCCAATCATGTGACAGCAACTCAGTGCATAGAAGTAGGCAGACATGGTTAAGAGCTTCAGTTGTTGTTCAGACCAAACATCAAATGTGATCTAAGTGACCTTGACCATGGAATGATTGTTGGTGCCAGAGGAGGTGGGTTGAGTATCTCAGAAACTGCTGATCTCCTGGGATTTTCACACACAACAGTCTCTAGAGTTTACAAAGGATGATGTGAAAACATAAAAACATCCAGTGAACAGCAGATCTGTGGGCAAAATCTCCTTGTTAATGACAGAGGACAGAGGAGAATGGCCAGACTGTGTGTGCAGAAGAACATCCCTGAACACACAACATGTCAAACCTTGAAGTGGATGGGCTACAGCAGCAGAAGAACATGAACATACACTCAGTGCTCACTTTATTAGGTACAGTATCTAATAAAGTGGCCACTCAGTGTATCTGTTAGAAGCTCCCTAGTATCTGTCTGTACTTCATGAATGCCACACTATGGTGGGAAAGGTCCAATTAAAGAAAGGTGAACTAAGTTCCTGATGCAGAGAATTAAGCTGCTTTGATATCTCAGGTCTATCTGAAAATAATATGAGACAAGCCCTGTGTTCAACACCAGTCAAAGTCTAGAAATTAAGCAGAAGCCCATTATGTTACCAAAGTACAAAACACCCATTTAAACTGTGTAAGTATTCTTCTGGACAAATAAAATTGCTATGGCATTTAGTAGGCTTTCTGCTTTTTCTTTACAATGGTGGAATAATCCAGTGTTTATACTAGTGGCAAATTAGTAGATGAATAAAAATTTCTTCCCCTTATTCAGTAATCTTCCTTCTATGAAGGCGGTTGCCAGGTTTATTGAATAGATCACAGTTGGTTGTCGAGGTCATGCTGATGAGAAGTTACAGAAAGGTGAACCAGTTTGCAGTTGGCAATAATAACTTCCTGGGGCAGGAATGAGCATACATACAGAACTGGGGACAATTTAAAGTAAATCTCCTGTTGGGGAGAGCACGTGGTTGAAGAGCAGGAGAGCAGCAAAGAGAGCAGCATGTACTGGGTGGGCACAAGAGTACATTCAGCCAGAGACTCATTCCTCCGAGATGCAGCACAGAGCGTCATAGGAAGTCATTCCTGCCTGTAGCCATCAAACTTTACAACGCCTCCCTTGGAGGGTCAGACACCCTGAGCCGATAGGCTGGTCCTGGATTTATTTCATAATTTACTGGCATAATTTACATATTACTATTTAACTATTTATTGCTATTTTCTATTACTATTCTATTACCATTTATTATTTCTATGACTACTACTATTTACTATTTACTAGTAGTAATATTACTATTACTATTTCTATTACTATTTATTATTTATGGTGCAACTGTAACAAAAACCAATCTCCCCCGGGATCAATAAAGTACGAGTGTGACTATGACTATGACTAAAGATCTCAGAGTGGGAGCAGTGGAAAGTGTTTCATAGAACTCATGTCAACATATCACTCCATGGATCTTCCCATCTATGCAGCATCCCTTGGATCAGGAAGTGCTGGAGACACTCAACGTGTAAGTCAGCATCTATGTAAGGAGAGGCAGTTCACATTTTCGATCTGCAACCCTTCATCAGAACCTCTGCTGAGGTGTCCCAAACCCTGAAACGTCAACTACATCTCTTTCCACAGATGCTCTATGGTCTGTCGCTGTTTCTAGTATTTCCTATTTCTATTTCATGTTTCCATCATTTGCAATATTTTTGATTTCAATTGACTTAAAGTGGTGCTTTTAATGCCCGGAGATTGCTGAGAAGCAAAGCCAAAACTGACTGTCATCCCTATAAAGATCAGATTTATTGATAGCTATTTAATCACTATCTACAGATTTGGGGCACAGGAAGCTTTTAAATAGACAAGAACTGCCAAAAGTGACTAAACTGGTCTTGATGCAGGGTCTCAACATGAATTATTGAAAGTTCTTCCTCACTCCTCCACAGTGGTCCTCCAGTGGTTTGTGTTTTTCTCCTCCTGAACTGCTCAGCTGCACGATTGATTGAATTACACATGGAAGTCAATCATCTCAAGAAACAGAAAATTCCAAAAATTTTTCTAAAGGTTATCAGAATCAGAATCAGGTTTAATATTACTGACATATATTGTGACATTTGTTGTTTTGTGGAAGTAATGCGTAATAATAAAAACAATAAATTACACTAAGAGTATATATTAAGTAAGTAGTGAAAAAGAAGGAAGAAATATTGAGGAAATGTTCATGGGTTTATTGTCCATTCAGAAATTTGATGGCGGAGGGCAAGAAGCTGTTCTTAAAAAGCTGAGTGTATGTCTTCAGACTGCTGTGCTTCCACCCTGACTATAGCAATGAGAAGAGGGCATGCCATGATGACAGGGTTCCTTATTTCTGCAAAGTGAAATTCCCACTTCTGTCCTCAAATACTGTGCGTGGCTCCCTGAATCTTTTCAACGTTTTCTGCTTTAGGTTTCAGATCTTCAGCATCTGCAATTTTTGAGACTCAATAATCTCAACATTTATTTGTTTAAAATAATATTGAATTAAAGTTTAGCTTGTATTTAATGCTTGCAATAAGCACAGGCTAAAATTTAATGCAAAATCATTGTAAAATAATTTATTGGAGTAGACATGCTGCCAATTTTTAAAACTTGAACTTTACACTTTGGGGAAAATTCAGTGGTCTCCTGATACCAGTAGAGGATCATTATTAAACAAGGCACGGATAGGAGAATCACCAGTGTCCCTCTCATTGTTGGAGCCCTCTCTCCAACCTAAGCTGTTTTGAAGTGCACCTTGGGAACAAAAGGAGCACTGAATTATTCCTGTATTAGTGGTTTCAAAACACAATTTGAAAATGCACACACTGTACTTCCAAAATAATGTTTTTAGAAATCAGTCTTTCAAAAATCAGGAAATGTCCATGTCACTATATCAAGATGTTCAAATTTGCTGCTGTGCTCAATTTCCTACAGTTTTCCACTCTTGAGAACTGGATTAAAGGGCTTGGCTTTTACTTGCCTGTTTACATGGCTGTTAAGCCACTTGAGAGGCATGAAATGAGCATTGCTACAGTCGAGTTGTGATTGACCAGATTTCTGCCAGTAAAGATGATAAAATCCTACACAACAACTTACAATGCTGCGTTGATGGAAGTCACCCAATATTTGTTGCTATTAAAATGATATTTTTAATGATGAAAATGCTTCCTTTATTTCTAAAAGCTGTGTTAGAATTTCTAAGTGCATGTTTTCAACAGACAAGGTACACAGAATGTTAGAGAGGCTTCTTGTTTTTTACTAGGAACGCTTTATAATCAAAAAGTTGTCCAATATTGTACCTCAACTCTCCCGTTCCCTCCAAACAAAACAGGAACGCAATGGCTAACCAACCAATAATAACAGACAATTATAAATGTTATGCACCAGTTATAAATGTTATGCATTTAATAGTTCAATAATATTTGAGTAATCTGTTATATATATATATATATATATATATATATATATAAATTTATTAAGCATTCCTGTTTATTTAAATAATTAATTACAGGTTATATGTATAAATACATGAATTGCAACGTCATCACCCTACCATGTGATATGTGTGAGTTTTGCTTCAAGTAAACTCAAAGTTAGACCCGCATTCCCGGACTCCCGTGTCTTCCTTTGAATTAGTCTAAGGTTCTGAAGTTACAGAACATGACAATAAAGACCGTAAAATCCTAATTACCAATAAACAAAAACAAAACTTCAAGAACTGTTTTATTTAACGGGCTTGTATTCTGCCTGGACTATCTTTGCAGTGCTTGCAAACACACCCACCACTCCACCACCCACCAACCCCCCAATAATTTTCAAAGTCCATACAGGTTTGTACAAGGTCTATTTCCTTCCAGATTTCTTTGCTTGAGCTCTGGGTCAGCCATGGGCTAATAAAAATAGCGTAGTGACATTGTTGAATTTGCCTGTCTGCTTCAAACAGAAGATTCCTGAAACCACTCCACTTTAAAACTTATTCAAGTATGGATCCAAATGAAAAGATAGCAAACTGAAAACAGTCCAATGTTACTTCCCAGCCTCGAACAAACCGACAAATATATCTTATCAAAAATAACAAAGATCAAATAGATATGTATCACTATTCATCTGTGTGAATATTAAAACTTCAAAATAGTTCCCAGACTTTATTTATTGCTATTTAAGTAGGAAACAAATATATTAGAAAAGACTATTGATTGAAAACGATAGCCTCTAAATCGTATGTCAGTGGGTAGAATCGTAGATTAGTTCAAATTTCAGCTGTAGGTAGACCTCTCTATTTGTTGTGTCTGTGCACAACTACATATCAATTAAATAAAAGCACACACATGGGAGATGACTTTAACTGATGTATTTACACTGCAGCGAGAGAGAGAGAGAGAGAGAGAGAGAAAACAATGCGCATGCGTAGACAATAGCGGATGTGCAGACAGCAGATCAATACGTTGTGCTAAAGGAGGTAGATCAGTCCCCAAAAGAAATAGATCCATACATTACACTTCCTTCCCCTTTAAATTAATGCAACACAAAACTGTATACGTACAAGACACTCAATTTCCCTTTCATAAACCCATATTCCAAATAAATTGTTCCCGATGTGGGGAAGTCCAGAACGAAGGGTCACAGTTTAAGGATAAAGGGGAAGCCTTTTAGGACCGAGATGAGGAAAAATTTCTTCACACAGAGAGTGGTGAATCTGTGGAATTCTCTACCACAGGAAACAGTTGAGGCCAGTTCATTGGCTATATCTAAGAGGGAGTTAAATATGGCCCTTGTGGCTAGAGGGATCAGTGGGTATGGAGAGAAGGCAGGTACAGGATCAGCCATGATCATACCGAATGGCGGTGCAGGCTCGAAGGGCCGAATGGCCTACTCCTGCACCTATTTTCTATGTTTCTATGTTTCTATAAACATACTTTCACAGTTCTAAAGATTCAGTCTTTTGAATGGTGCTCTGGTTCTGTTAGAATAGCACTTCTGGACCTGTGGAGTGACATTAAGTTTGGCAGGTGCTTGTCAATGATAACGTTCTTGTTGTGTCTCTGGACCTGTGGTGGGGCATCAGGTTTGGTAGGTGCCTTGTCTAAGACAACATTCTTGGTTTCCGGTGTCACATTGTTGTCAGTGATATCAGCACCGAGAGGTAAGTCCGGTGACTGTAACGTGCCCGTCTTGTTGGATGCAATCGACTCAGGTGTGTTCTTCAGTTGAGCATCCAGTATCTGGTCACATGACGTCACCATGTCTGATCTCCATCATCAAATGTGTACATCCAATTCTTGCAGCTATCCTACCAGATATCCACTTGTCTTCTCGGTAATCACGCACTAGGACATCCTGTTCAATCTCGAAACTCCTTGCCGCTTCATTTGGAAATTAGCTGCGCTGTTTATTCTGTACTTCCCTCCACAGATCTGGTTTCAGGAGGTCTATGCAAGAGCTCAGATTCCTGTTCACGAACAGCACTGCAGGTGTTTGATTTGTCATTTGCATGATCAGAGTTTTGACACATGAAAAGGAAGTCATCCACCTTGTGCTTTAGAGAAATGTCCTCCTTGTCCATCACTTTAATTGACTTCTTCAAGGTTTGGATAAACCGTTCAGCTAACCCATTCATTGCTGGGTGGTGTGAAACTGACTTGAAATGTCTGATGCCATTTTTCTTCACGAATATTCGTAATTCTTCTGACATATATTGTGCTCCGTTGTCACTCATGATTTGTTCTGGTAAGCCATTTCTGATGAAGATAGTCCTCAGTGCAGAGACAGTTTTTGCTGAGGTGATTGACTTCATTGGCATAACTTCCTTCCACTTTGAATGAGCATCCACAGCAACCAGAAACATGGAGTCCATGAATAGCCCAGCAAAGTCAATATGTACACTTTGCCATGGTGACGACGGCCAGTCCCATGAGTGTAACTGTGCCTGTGGGGGTCCATTCTGAACTTTTTGGCATCCCAAACAGCTTTGAGCCAAGTTTTCAAACTGTTTATCTAATTCCGTCCACCACATGTAGCTCCAGGCGAGACTTGTCATCTTGACTGTATGCAAGTGTCCTTCATGCTGATTTTCTAACACCCTGGTGCACAGTTCAAAGGGAACCACAAGACGAGATCCACACATCAGCACTCTTTGATGTACCAACAGTTGGTCTCATCTTGCTGAGAACTCTGGAAACATAGGATCACCATGAGCTGGCCATCCTTGCATCAAGATTTCATAGACTTTTGGCAATGTCAGGTCATTGCTTGTTTCCCTTTGTGTTTTGGAATTTGTTGCCAGTAATTTGTCCACCAATGCAACATGGAACACTTCTCCTGGGTCACAGTATGAAGTCTTTTCTTTTCCAGTTGCCAATACTGGAATACATGACAAGTCATTAGCATTGCTGTGTTGTTTGGTAGCCTTGAACTCTATGTCATAAGAGTGGGCTCCGAGGAATCGTGCCCAACATTGTAACCGGTTAACAGTCATCACTGGAATTCCCTTCCAGGTATTGAAAATGGACACAAGGGGCTGGTGATCTGTTACTGGCATAAACTTTTGTCCATATAGGTAGGGTGGAACTTTTTTATTCCACATACTAAACTAAGGGCCTCTCGTTCGACCTGTTCGTAGTTGTATTCTGCACTTGTCAGTGATCTTGAAGCAAATACTATCAGGCATTCAGAACGTGAGACAAAATAGTTCCAATGCCATAAGGGGGGGGGGGGGTGGATCACATGCCAGCCTGATGGGCAGGGATAGGTTATAATGGGTGAGCAGTTAATCGAATGTTATTGGTCTCTTTGTTTCCTTGAATGCTCTTGCACATCCTTCTGACCATTCCCACTTTGCTCCTGTCTGTAACAGTGTGTTCAATGGGTGCAGCACTGTGGCAATGTTTGGGAGAAACTGATGGTAGTAGGTTACAAGGCCCAAGTATGACCTGAGTTGTGACACATTTTCTGGTTTGGGTGTCTGTAGCACTGTTTCAGTCTTCTTTTGTGACTTATGTAAGCCGTGCTTGTCAATGACATGTCCACAATATGTGATTTCATTCTTGAAAAATTCACATTTCTCTCTCTTTGCATGCAGACCATACTCACTCTGCCTGGTAAGTACTTTACCAAGGTTCTGGAGGTGCTCTTCATCATTTTTGCCAGACACAATGATGTCACCAAGGTAACACTGTGTTCCTGGGATACCTTGGATCAATTGGTCCATTGCTCTTTGCCAAATAGCTGGGGCCGATGTGACAACAAAGACGCGACGATTATACTGGCCCAGTCCTTCGTGAATGTTGATTGTGAGGAAGTTCCTGATTGATTTCTGAATCTCCATTTGCAGATAGGCTTGTGACGTCAATCTTTGATTACCTCTCCCCACCTGCCAAAGATGCAAAAATGTCTTCTATTCATGGCAGAGGATACCGCAGCTCTGGGTTGATGCTCACCTGAAGTCCCCACATATGCAAACAGCTCTGGCCTTCCCTTTATTGATCACCAGGACAATAAGTGTGGCCCAATTGCTCCAACCAACACTGGAGAGAATTCCAGCTGCCTCCAAGCTCTGCAGTTTAGCATCCACTTTAGTAAATAGTGCGTAATGCACTGGATACACTTTATGGAATCTTGGTGTTGCTGTTTCATCCAGTTCAATTCCGGCCTTCATGCCTTTAAGTTTACCAATCCCCTTCTCATTAGCATTAAGCAGTTGTGCCAGTCCCTGATTAGTGCTACCATTTGGGCTGCCATTGCCTGCTGATATCACACTGAGAGCTTTGACTGAGTGCCAGTCTAGTTGGATTTTTCTCAATCATTCATTTCAAAAAGTGCTGGTCCTCCACTTTCCAATACATAAAGCTCCAACCGTTGTGTTTGTCCTCTATATGTCACATTTACTTTCAGTTTGCCTTTGGGCGACACTTTTTCGCCTGTTAAGTCTTTAGCATCACTGAAGTCTTCTCTAGTGGTATCTTAGTAAACAGTCTGTTGTAGTCAGCCTCTGGAATTATGGACAAAGCTGACACTGTATCCAGCTCCATTTTCAGTTCTACACCAGACACATCTATTGTGATCCAAATGATTTTGTAATCTGCTTCAGTTATACTATACAGTTCTAGGCATGACAGTTTACTTTTGTCAGATTCTATGTTGTTCGATTCTGTTTTACATTCGGTAACTTTATGCACTTGCTTCGTTTTATGTTTGAGACTTTTTACTCAGTTGTGCTTTTTGTCTGCCTTACACGTTCTCTCTATGCAACCTTGTCTCTGACACTTTCGGCAGACTTTTTCTTTGACCCAACAGTCATTTGCATCATGAGAGGATTTTACACATTGATGACATATTTGGCTTTTTGCACCAATCAGGGACGTTATGGGCATTTCACATTCTAACCTTCTTTTCTATAGTTCTGCTGCATCATTTGCTGCATTTTCTAATAATACAGCAATGGTCAGTGCCTGTTCTAAGGTTAGTTCTGTTTTTGATAATAATCTCTTTTGAGTGCTTTGACTATGCATGCCACATAGAAGCCTGTCCATCTGTCCATATATGCAACGCATCAGAAAGTTCATCTCTAAAGTCAAAGCACTCGGAAAGTTTGCGCAGTTCTGCAATGTATTCAGAAATGCTTTCATCCTTTGACTGGTTCCTTCTGTAAAACCTAAATCTCTCAGCAATTACCAGCAGTTTAGGGCTGAAACGTTTTTGTAAAATTGTAACAATTTTGTTGAACGTCTTGCTTGCTGGTTTTTCTGGGGTTACTAGGTTGCATAAGAGACTGTACTTCCTTGCACCCATTAGGCTAAGATGTGTAGGGGCTTTGTTTGCTCCTCCACGTTGTTTGCATTACAATACAGCTCATCCCTCTTGACATATGACTCCGAGCCTTCATTAGCACTCTCAAATTCATTAACTTTCCCAATTGAAGACATCACTACATCAGTTTCACTTTAAATTCAGCACGTCCTTCACTGTTACTCACGGGACCTTTGACTTTCTTATGCTATTTAATTCTTGCTGTTTTGTACCACAACTATTGATGCCGTTTGTGATGTTTTCTGACAGTCAAGTTCATACTTGTTATCAATTTGTTGCATCTATGCACAACGACAAATATATTACACTTTGTAGATAAAACCATGCACCCATGAGATGCCTTTAACTGGTGTCTTTCATATTGCAGCGAGTGAGAGAGAGAGAGAGGGAGAGAACAATGCACATACATAGACAACAGCGCATGCACAGACAACAGATCAATATGTAGTGCTAAGCTTGCAAGGGGAGATATTGCTCTGAAAGAAATAGAGCCATACATTACACTATTTCCTATACAGAGATCCAACCATTTTGTGATAAGTATGTTTGTATCTTAAGACAAAGCTTCAACTTGGACTTTGTAGAACAGAACTGTGATACAAATGGAGGTGCAGAGACAACCCTTAAATGTTTACTAATGGCTATTATTAAATCCTAAGGCATTTTTTCCACTTACCAATGGTTCCTGAAAATTACTTTGATGAACTAAACCTACCATACTACAGGATCGCTGCTTCAGCATAGGCCAAGTGCTACGATAGAACCTGTTGGGTAAAACAAAAATTACAGCACATTTACTTCTTGGTGTGTCTCTCTCATGTAACCACATTTTCAAAACAGTAAAGTGGGAGGTATGGGATTTATAAAAATAAGGTGCATGAGCTTGCCAATCTTATGGATGATGTTGGTTTTTACTCTTCTCAGGACATGAATACGTTTGAACTTCATTTTCCAATAAAGACTAACTTATTTTGTAAATGGCAGTATATTTCTTTCAAATCTTGCTAGCAAGAACATGTTAGGGTGAGAGGGTGCCTCAGGTTTGAACAAAAATTCAACTTGCGAAACCATAGCAATCTTATCTTTTCCTGACTTTCTTTTAAAATAAAAGTACAGTTATCATGAAATGCCTATACTGTAAACAATCATAAAATATAAAGATGTCAATTAACGTAATACCTTACACCATTTGCAACTTAATTATATTTACATAATTAGCATTATTTTCCTTTAAATGATAAGGCTCTAGCAAGACACTTGGGCTAGTCTAAGATATTTTATCATTTACAGAATAAAGGTGTCACTGGTAAGTCCAGCATTTTTACTTCCTGTCCTTAAGCTAGGAAGGTGTGTAACCTGGAAAGAAACCTGCAGTTCGTAATGTTGAAGCACCTGCTTGCTCCTCTTGGTGAAACATATCACAGATTTGGGGACAGCCATCAGAATATCTCTTTTGTCTGCTTAACTTGCCAGGTTTATATAACCAAATGCCTTATTAGATCATTAATCAGAAACGTTGCTATCATTCTGGGGTCACACATAGGTTTCAATAGGTTTCAACAGGTACATTTAATGTCAGGGAAATGTATACAATATACATCCTGATGTATATTGATTTGAAGTTCCAAGTTTTTGTAGGATTTGAATTCATTGTACGCATCAGCCTTTTCTTGAAGAAAGCTCTTCCTAAAAGCTCCTTCTTCCTTGGGGTGGAAACTTAACAGAGACATTCTTTAGCCTCTCCAGGGCCTGCCTCCATCAGCAAGAATGAGCAGAAAGATGAGTCTCAAAGCATCAATGAATAACATCACCTGCAATTGTAGTATGACGCTCAACCACACAGCCAATATCTGTAGTAGTGCAGCTGGACATCACTGGCTGTAGCATCAATGATAAATTATTCTGTTAAAAATAAGCATGCCCTCTATACAACATGCTCATTTCCAAGGTTGTGCTTACTGATTTCTTCAAATAATAGCCACTTTCAAACTACCTGTTCAGTTTCTATTAGAATGTGGGATTTATTGTTTTACGTCTCTTTAATACTTTGAGCATCTCTGATAAACTTGACCCTAGGATTTGAAATTCATACTGACAGTGTCTCATTGATTTGTTAATAATGACTTGAAATTAATAACTTAGTCACATACTTTCCTGGGAAAAACTAGGCTTGCAACAATTAAAATGTTAGAAACATACAAACATAGAAGACCTACAGCACAATATAGGCCCTTCGGCCCACAAAGTTGTGCCAAACATGTCCTTACCTTAGAAATTACTAGGCTTACCCATAGCCCTCTATTTTTCTAAGCTCCATGTACCTATCCAAAAGTTTCTTAAAAGACCCTATCGTATCCGCCTCCACCACCGTTGCCGGCAGCACATTTCACGCACTCACCACTCTCTGAGTAAAAAACTTACCCCTGACATCTCCTCTGTACCTACTCCCCAGCACCTTAAACCTGTATCCTCTTGTGGCAACCATTTCAGCCCTGGGAAAAAGTCTCTGACTATCCACATGATCAATGTCTCTCATCATCTTATACACCTCCATCAGGTCACCTCTCATCCTCCGTCGCTCCAAGGAGAAAAGCCCGAGTTCACTCAACTTATTCTCATAAGGCATGCTCTCCAATCCAGGCAACATCCTTATAAATCTCCTCTGCACCCTTTCTATGGTTTTCACATCCTTCCTGTAGTGAGGCGACCAGAACTGAGCACAGTACTCCAAGTGGGGTCTGACCAGGGTCCTATATAGCTGCAACAATACCTCTCGGCTCCTAAATTCGATTCCACGATTGATGAAGGCCAATACACCGTACGCCTTCTTAATCACAGAGTCAACCTGCGCTGCTGCTTTGAGCATCCTATGCACTCAGACCCCAAGATCCCTCTGGTCCTCCACACTGCCAAGAGTCTTACCATTAATACTATATTCTGCCACCATATTTGACCTACCAAAATGAACCACTTCACACTTATCTGGGTTGAAATCCATCTGCCACTTCTCAGCCCAGTTTTGCATCCTATCAATGTCCCGCTGTAACCTCTGACAGCCCTCCACACTATCCACAACACCTCCAAACTTTGTGTCATCAGCAAACTTACTAACCCATCCTTCCACTTCCTCATCCAGGTCATTTATAAAAATCATGTAGAGTAAGGGTCCCAGAACAGATCCCTGAGGCACTTCACTGGTGACCAACCTCCATGCAGAATATGACCCGTCTACAACCACTCTTTGCCTTCTGTGGGCAAGCCAGTTCTGGATCCACAAAGTAATGTCCCCTTGGATCCCATGCCTCCTTACCTTCTCAAATGCCTTGCTGAAATCCATATTAAATTAAATAAGCAAGCATCAAATTGTAAACCAGCAAACCTATTACTTTTATTTTTTTATTAATGTATTATTTTAGTAATATTTACCAAAATGAGATTACAGACTGTCCCTGAGTAATGACCAGACTCTGTTTTTACAGACCTCCTTAAATCAATGTGGTCAAATGAAAGAGAATTCACTGGATATGATAAACATATCTATAAATGGCATCAAAGAGACATAAGATTGATTAGAAAGAAACATTTCTTCAAACGGAGAAAGAGAAACTAGCTCTGAGGTTTGTAAGAATCAATGTATATATGTCAGTCAGACTTTTGAATGTAATAATATTATGAGAGTGTGTTCGTGTATTTGTGAGTGTGTAAATTAGACCCTCATTAACTCGAGACGGTGTGTAATTTAATGGAATAGATTTTCAGCAAAAGGTGAAAAACTGTATAAATCTCAAAGCCTTTGGTCTTGACCAACATGATGAGCATTTACCAGTGAGATTAAGACTTGATGTTTCCTCTTTGATATTTACTGTTGTTGTGTGTGCTAATTTTTCCGTAAATCTGTTGTATCTGGGCAGAAGGCAAAGCAAGTGGCAGAGAGGACAATTGGCCACCAGGAGAGAGAAAGCTTTATGGAACTCATTAGTCTCAGTAATGAGCCAGCCATGACACTGGTGAATGAGATGAAGTGTCATGGTTGAGCTGTGGAAAGAACACCAGGTACCTAGTAATAGGACAAGTCATTGGACAAGAAATAGCAATATGATTACAGTAAGTGGACTTTAATGGATATTTAATGATACTGATGGTAGAACCACAAGCACAATAATCTTTCAAACTCATTTGTTCCGTTCCAGTAAGTTGTTGGCATCAGTTGTCCCCTCTTGAATCTTGCAAGCTAGCCCTGGAAGTACGAAATTGTAAACAGAAGAGATTCAAGAGATGCTGGAAATCTCGAGTAACACTTACAAAATTCTGGAGGAACTCGGCAGATCATAAACTATGATCTATGCAACTATGGAGAGGAATAAAGAGATGATGTTTTGGGCGAAGACTCTTCATCAGGCCAGATTACTCTCCATGCTGAATTGTCCTGGAGCAGGTTGTACAAGTCACCTTCAAGACTTACTGATGGATTTGAAGTTCTGGGACAGAAATGTTAAAGGAACAGTGATGTACTTTCAAAACAAGATTGTGTGAGGCTTGGAGAGAAACTTGAGATCATTGATATTTCTAGGTGTCAGCTGCACTTGTCCATTTATTTTGTAGATATCTCAGATCTGGGAATTGCAGTCAATGGTGTGCTCTCCGTAAACCTTAACACACAGTGGGTTTCAATCACTGGGTTACTTTCTCCTTGGTGATGCAGAGTTTTTTGAACCTTGTTAGAGCTGTAGTCTTTCAGGCAAGTTGAGAATATGACTCTTACCTTGCTGATGGTAATAAGACTTTGGAATGGTAGGAGGTTAATCCATCAACACAGGGTATCTAGCTTTAGCACTGTTCTTGTAGCCATGATATTTATGAGGCTAGCCAGTAAAGCTTCCTGTGAGGGTCATCTCTACGATGTAGATGATGAGGAACTGCTAAATATCATACCATTCAATGCCAAGAGAAGGTGATCAGATTCACTCTTGTTGGAGGTCTTTGCCTGGCACTTCTGTTTTTGCTTGCCATGTAGCACACCATGTTGCCCAGGTTTTACTGTAGGTAGACCTGGATGCTTCATTTTCTAAGGAGTTGTGCACGGAATTGAACATCATGTAATCCTCTGTGCACACCCCCACTTCTAAAATGCCAGGAAAGGAAGGTGATCGATAAAACAACTGAAGATAGATAGGCCCAAGAAAAGGTTTGTAACACTGCCCGGGTTCTGGGACATTGACCACCTTTTTTTTGCGCAAGATCTGACTTCAAACCTTGGAATGGTTTTCTCTTCATGCTTATTGGCTGTAACGTTATCAGGACTCAATGAGATTTGTTAGGACTAAATGTCATTTGTGCATTGGAGCTGAATCCAAAAAGTCTGCAGTGGCAGACTGACTATGACACAGCTAATATGCATCTCCTCAAGCCACTCGCAAACAGGTCTGTTTCCTTCCATCAGGCTTGTTTCCAGACTGAAGCTCATGTTGGTTCACAGACACTTAATCAAACTCCGGTGTAGCATAGCAATATCAACATGCGGGTTCCAACTAACAATACTGTTGCTCACTGCCTCCGTGCATAGCACATTTAGAAATATTGACTGCATTTCACAAACGTTTTACTTTTCAATTCAGTCCCATTGCACTGAAAATATTTGATTTCATGGCTTGGTCAGTGCATTTTTGGTACCTTCCAAATGTATGGTTTTCTTTGCATGTTTTGCAAGCCTTGGCAGTTAGTGATGATAGCATCCTGTGACTGGGAGGACATACTGATGCACAGTTCTACATATTTCATCCTGAATCCACCAGGAATGATGTTCCCATGCAAATATTTACCAGATCCTTATCAAATTTCTCTCATCAATATTTTGAATGAGGAATTAACATTTGAAATAATTGTTTATTGACATAATCATACCCAGAACTAACTGAAATTTGAAATTCAGCTTATTTTTGATGTAACTGCTTTGCTATGTATCATATTTTGATGATGTCTTCCCTTTCCTTTGGATGTACTTTAAATCATTTTCTCATGTTATAAGTGTTTCGTTGTCATTTGTATTGCTTAAGATATTAAAATAAAAGCCTTAACTTAAAAACTTGGTTTTGAAAAAATGAAAACATTTAGAATCTTTAAATTAAATTCCACAATGTCAAAAATTATCCATATTCTCTTTTTTAATATTTTGTATCTACTGAATTTAACATTATCCTCAAAGAGACTTCAGTTATATGCTTTAACACACACACACACATATATATATATATTAGATAGATATATAGATATAGATATATAAATAGGTTTATACAGCCAGCATTTTGGGAAATATATATATATATTTTTTCTCAGTATAGCATCTTTTACTTTTATAAAAATACTATTGCTCATTCTTCCTACAAAATTTCAAAGTTTAGAATTTAGAGACAAAGAAACTATATTCATTCTTTTAAAATTTTATAGTAGTATTTTTATATGTCCGATATCTGCCAAGGTTCTGTGTGACAAATGTATCTCTAATGTTAACTCAGTCCTGGGAACAGCTTATTAAATTTTAATAATGTATATCATCTATCACATCTCTGTTGAATTATTTCTAACCCTTACAGTGGTGCTCATGATTACAAATAAACAAAAAGTTGTTTTTGAAATGCATTTTCAAAATGCCTGCATTATCTCAATACTGAAATGGTCAGTGAGAAGCAGCAAGCGGTAAAATTCTCAGATGTCGAATTTCATGTGAAAATCTGTTAACTGCAAGAAGGAAACCAGAGAAACAGTAAACCAGCTTCCCTGAGGACTCAAGTCATTCAGGCTTTCCACATTAGGTTATTCATAATGATTTGCAGTGTTCATGTACAGAGCAATCAAAAAGGCAGGTATAAAGTTAAAAACAAGAAATAGCATCACAGGAACATCCTCTAAACACTAAATATTTAAAAATATGTATTCAACGTTCGAATCATATCAGAATAAAATATACTGGAAATACAAATTTTGTTTGGGAATTAAAAAGGAAAATCTAACACTCAACTCATTTGTCAATGATTTATTATGGCTAATGAAGGATGGAATCTGTTTGTCAAAAAGATAGACAAGTGAAACACATGTAAACTCGCATGAAGATTACAATGCAAAAGCTGCTTGTTCTAGTAAAGAAGCAATCGCAGAGAGAGCTGAAGTGATTATAGTCCTCAGAGAAATGGGGTTGCATATATGAATTAATCATGCAAGAAAATAAGTTTATCCTGCCAGCAGTGCCTGCTGATACACAATAACCTTAACTAAAATAAAACCTTTGTATTATTTCTTGCCAATCTGTATAATTAAAATTAGAGTAGGAAAATTAAGTTAAAATTGAGTCCCTTCTATACTACTATACATTCATTTGCAAATACATGGATATTGACCAGTCATTTTCTTTATTTTCCAAAAGGGCAACTTGATTCTGCACACATTTATTTTTAACTAAGGGGACAGGGTCTTTTGACGACATCTTTATCACTAAAATGTACAGTATTATAGCTTTCAGAGGGCTAGTATTGCTTGGAATATAATGAGGAGAGCCAATCGCCTGGAGGAATAATGTTCTACCACTGGAATGAATTGCAATCAGTGCGGCTGAATTGCATTCAAATTGATCACAACAATCAAATAAGAACTTTTGGATTGCAACCTGAATCTTCTTGCTGTGTCTGGCTTGGGTTTACTTCTCTTTTGTACTTTGTTGTTGCACATCGTATCTGTCCTATTATCAGCCATCCAGTAAAAAGATTCCCATCTTTTATTACATCAGTAGGTAAGAGCATACATAATGGCATGTTTGTCCCCAAAATATGAAACAATGTCACCAAGGAGGAAAAAAAAATTCTGAATTATCATTCACTAAAGAAACTCCTAATAGAATGAGAGAAACAATAGCAAAGTAGGCAAAGCCTTTGAAATTGAAGAAAAATATGTTCATTATGAAATATGGCACCAAGCATCTGCAAAGCCAAATTTATTATTTTGATCTCTGCTCTAGAAATCTTTGAGAGAAAACGATTAAAGATTCAGCCATCACTTATTTTACAATAACACTAGGTTTAAAATATACACTTATTGAAATAGTAATGTATATGATATTGTGTAGTAATAAATCCACACTCATTTTTATGTTTGTTGGATGATAATTATAACTGTCAGAAATCTTTGAAACAAGGACAAATGATGGTGGATATGAGTACAGCAGGGTGGAATGTTTTAAGAATGATCTGATTTGCAGCTTACATTTACAGACCAAGCAAGTTCTGCACTAAGCTACTTCAGGAGCTGTCTAGGAATATTCATGCAGCACCAATTATACAAGCCTGAGCCTCAACTGACTTTGAACTTTGCAGAGGTGACCAGGGAATGAGGCCACATATGCACATTATTCTCTGGCTAAAGAAGATCTTACATGAGCCTTTGTTACTCATTCATGACTAAATAATTTGTAAGAGAAAGAAAATTCTTGCTTATTAACCTGTAAAATGAACTCATGATTCAGTGAGAAAAATAATGCAAAAATTTACTAAATATCCTGGAATTTTAAATTCCTTGCATGATATAGGAATAAAATAAATATGTCCTATAAACTTTAACTAGGCTGCAAAATGGCCATACATTTTTACCTACAATTATAAACCCAATTTGTACATAATATCGTGCCAACTCTTTTATATACACTAAGATGAATGCACTATTTAAGTCAATAAAAATGCTGAAAATTGCCTTGAGTAGCTGAATTGAATACATCACTAATTGTAAAATAGACTGGGAGAAAAGCAGGAATAAAGACAGAATGAAGAATTATATGTAAGAGATGGAGAATTATTTACTGTGAAAACACCAATACATCTAAACTTACATCCCACATTTTTAGTAATAATAAATTCAATTGTAAGTACAAAACAGGAACTTCTGATATTTCCAGCAGGTCAGGCCCCATCTGTGGAAGGAGAAATACTTTATGAAACCTGCGGTTAGAACAGGGAAAGTGAGAAAACAAGTTACTTTTCAGTAGAATTGCTATTATAGCACCTGCAACCCGGGTTCAATTCCCGCCCTTGCCTATGAGAAGACTGCACATTCTCCCCATGACCACATAGGTTTCCTCCGGGTACTCCAGTTTCCGCCCACATTCTGAAGATGTACAGGTTAGTTGGTTAATTGGTCAAATGGTCGCAATTGGGCAACAGGGGCTCATTGGGCTAGAAAGGCTTGTTACTATGCTCTCTCTCCAAATAAAAATAAAAACTATACCAAAAGTGGTGGAAGAGTGGGTAGAACAAAATAAATATCTTTGACAGGGTGAGACAAAATGAGTTAATATCACAATTAGGAAAAGAGTATGCATCTTTGTCTTTGGAAGGTATTATTCATAGCAAGTCTTTGGATTTCACCTTATTGATGATGTCCAAATTTGCTAAACTATAGAAGCAGTTGGAATTAGATCCATAGTGAAGAATTTTCAACCCCTCACCATTTGGATTGTGCCTTGAGTAATCACTTCGAAGAGAAGGTAGTAATTAGTAATGCAGCAAGTTTTTGTTTAACACAGAACAAATTCTTACTGATCTCTGAACCCTAATATCACTGTACTCTCATTAAAAGTTGGCTGGTTTGTTCTGCAGTCTACCAATGGTACCTCCAGATGATCATGCCTAATTACCTGATCGTTCCCTAGAAATGTTAACACAAGAAGATAGCAGCAGCAAGTCTGCTGCCTCAACAGAATCACTGAGTACTACAGCACAGAAACAGCCCTTTGGCTCAACTCATACTGCCATTTAATATGATTATAGCTAATCAGCCACAGGCTTGAACTCTCTTACTCATTCCTCAGAACCCTAAATTCCTCAATTTTGCACCTACACACCTCATTTGTAAATGACCACTTCCTAATTGTGCATCGTTGTTAACATTCATGGTAGTAGAAAGGAAGTTATAATTTTCCATGTCGCTGCAGATGCTGACAATCATGAAACATAATTTTTTTTTAAAAATGCTAGAAAAGCATTGGTCCATTAACATCTATATCTATCCCTGATAGATGCTAACTAACTTACTGGTCCTCTCTCTGAATCTGTCTTATTTGCTTATTGGGATTTCTGACTCATCTGATAGGCAAAGTGCTTAAGTGAACTCATTCAATGCTTTTGAGATTTTTGTATTGTGGAGTGGATTCAAAAAAAATCAGAATTTCTTATCCAATTAGATTCCTGTAAATAAGCATTCATTAAATGCATGCTTAGATCAAAGCTCCTTTTTAAAATAATTTAAAATAAATAATTACTTTTGTGGATAGGGTTAGATAAAGAATTCATGGAGAAAGTTCTACTCAAGCAGAAAGCCCAGCACTAACCTCTGCAGTCTAATGACTTGCTTTTTTTTTCACAATACCTTCTACTTAATTCAATATAATAAAGTTCTGGAACTGCTACTGCTACAAAATGTTTCTGCTAATTTGTGTTAAGGTTAAAATGAAGAAAACAATGATAGCAGCTGAAAGGTTTATATCCTGTTAAAGTTGATGTTATTAGCAGTGCTGTTGGTACATTGGTCACCACTAATTATTGGCAATTAGAGCCTGTTTTAGAACTGCAAACAACAATTAGAATTGCATTCCCACGAGTGAAATAAATTTTCAAATGCCACCCCTGTTCTACAGATTAGTTGGGAGTGATTTAATCTCTAACAGAGTAAAGATGCCTCTATAAGTGTGGCTGTTCTGATTACTGCCACCCTCACAGTAATGGTTACTAATGAGCATGTGCTAACATCACGCGGCATAAACAGACAGCATGATATTTCAATTAGCGACAATGTTATTCTGCATTAATATATGCCCCACTGTGCACAAACCTGCAGCAACTCTGCTTCCTAATATTACAAATTTAATGTGGGAAGCTATGATGATTGACGGTCAGGAGAATGGTGTAACCCCAGGTTAAAGAATTAAGTATAAGACAGAAAGTAAAGGGAAAACAATCCACAACCTAACTTGGTGATCCATAAGTGCCTGGGAAGAAACTTTAAATCTGCAGTGGGTCACAAGTTGAGGGCATGTCATTGCAAAGTTCGAACTGGTCCAATGCCCAAAGTTTTGAGTGCTTCTCACATTACAGAGCTGGCATAACATCTGCCAGTCTGAGCTCACTCAGCCATTGTAGATCGGGTGAACAAAGGCAGTTAGGTTGCATTCTGTTTCATGACGTGTGTGTGTGGGGGTGGGGTTTGGGGGACCAGGATGATTTAGGGAAGATAGACCTGCTTGGTAAGGAGAGGGCCTTGGTGTCATTTAGGCTAGGTTCAGCAACTTGTGAATGACATCAGAATATTGGTAGGGGTGGTTGATGGGTGGGTATGAACTCATGATTGGATGGGCAATATGGGTTAGAGTTTCTGCATGTGGTGGTGGCCCATAAGAGAAAGCAGCAGGATTTTGCCATTCAGCCCATCAAGTTTGCACTGCTATTTTATCTTGGCTGATCCATTTTCCCTCTCAATCCCATTCGACTGCCTTCTCCATGTAACCTTTCACACCCTGAATAATCAAGAACTTATTAATCCCTGCATTAAATACATCCAATGGTCTAGCCTCCACAGCCACCTGTGCCAAAAAACTCTATAGGTTCACCATCCTCTGGCTAAAGAAATTCCTCCTCATCCCTGTTCTCAATGGGCATCCCTCTATTCTGAGGCTGTGCCTTTGGTCCCAGGCTCCCCCACTATAGGAAAACATTCACTCTATCTAGGCCTTTCAACATTTGATAGATTTCAATGAGATCCTCCCTCATTTTTCCGAATTCCAGCAAATACTGGCCCAGACTCATCAAGTGCTCCTCATATGATGTCTTTATTGACAGAATCATTTTTGTGAACGTCCTTTGAACCTTCTCCAAAGTCAATACATCCTTTCTTATAAAGCGAGCACAAAACTGCTCACTATACTCCAAGTATGTCCTCAGCAGTGCCTTATAAAGCCTCAGACAGTCTTGTTTTTAATTTCTATTCCTCTCAAAGTGAATGCTAACATTGCAATTGCCTTCCTCAGTACCGGCTCAGCCTGCAGGTTTTCCTTATCAGAATGCTGCACAGGACTCCAAAGTCCCTTTGCATCTCAGATTTTTGATTTTTCTCCCTATTCATAAAATTGTCCACCATTTTATTTCTCCTAAAAATGTGCATGAACATTTTATTTAAGTCCTTCTGCAGCCTCCCTGCTTCCTTAACTCTACCATCCCCTCCACCTATCTTTGCATCATCAGCAAACATAGCCACAAAGCCATCAATTCTGTCATTCAAATCATTGACATACAACATAAAAAGAAGCAGTTTCATCACTGACCCATGTGAACACCTCTAGGCACCAGCAGCCAAGCAGAAAAGGCTCTCTTTATTCCAATCAGCCAATCCTCTATCCATACCAGTATCTTTCCTATAATACCTTGGGCTCTTATCTTGTTAAGCAGCCTCCTGTACAGCACAATGTGAAGGCCTTCTGAAAATCCAAGTACACAACATCCACTGACTATCCTTTGTCTATCCTGCTTGTTATTTCCGCAAAGAATTCCAATAGATTTGTCAGGCAAGATTTTCCCTTAATAGGACTTCAGTCCATTTTATCATGTCTCTCCAAGTGGGTCTCATCCCTAACAACCGACTCCAAAATCTTCCAAACTTCTGAAGTCAGACTAACTGACCTATAACTTCCTTTCTTCTGCATCCCTCTCTTCTTGAAGAGTGGAGTGACAATTGTTATTTTCCAGCCCTCCAGATCCAGTGATTCTTGAAAGATCATTACTAATGCCTCCACAATCTCTTCAGCTACCTCTTTCAGACCCTGGTGTATAGTCCAGCCTTCAGATATTTCAGCTTCCCAAGCACCTTCTTCCTAATAACAGCACTTGCATTCACTTCTACCCCTTACACTCTTGAACTACTGGCATGCTGCTAGTGTCTTCTACAATGAGGATGGATGCAAAATACTTATTTACTTTGTCCGCCATTTCCTTGTCCCCCATTACTACCTCTCCAGCATCATTATCTAACGGTCCAATATCTGCTGTCACCTCATTTATTCATTCTATACTAAATCTGAAATATACTTTTGGTACCCTCTTTAATATTATTGGCTAGCTTGCCTTCACATTTCATTTTCTCCCTCTTCTATAGCCTTTTTAGTTGCCTTCTGTTGGTTTGTAAAAGTTTCCCAATACTCTATTTACCCACTAATTTTTGCTCTATTATATGCGCACTCTTCTGCTTGAGTGCTGTTTTTCACTTCCCTTGTCAGCTACGGTTATGTCATTCTGCCTTTAGAATACTTCTTAATCTTTGGGATGTATCTAATCTGCACCTTCCAAATTTCTCCCAGAAACTCCAACAATTGCTGTTCTGCCTTCATCCCTGCCAGTGTCCCCTTCATTGGGACCCGAGTCGCCCCCAACAACAAACTGTTCCAGCTACTCCCATCCGCAGCATAAAAGCCAGGACCAACAGGCTTCAAGACAACTTCTTCCACCAGGCCATCAGAACTGATTAATTCATTCTGATACAATTGTATTTCTATCTTATATTGACTGTCCTGTGGTAGATACTATTTGTTATCAATTACTATAAATTGCACATTGCACATTTAGACAAAGACGTAACGTAAAGATATTTACTCCTCATGTATAGGAAGAATATAAGTAATAAAGTCAATTCAAATCTTCAGTCCTGTATTCATTACCCTTCTCGATTTTGTCCCCATGTTACACTGCAACTCATCCCACTGACTGCTATTTTCTCCTATTGTTTGACTGTCCTTCCTATTAGTCTCACTTCCCACTGCATCTAGTTGTATACCAAGTACCCCAGCCTTAGCCCTATCATTCTGGGTCTCATTCCCCTGCAAATTAGAGGCGAGAGAGCTGACAGTGGATCTATCTGGAGGAATTGTCAATAGCCGAGTATTATGAAACAACATTTGGCAAGGTGTTTGTAACCACAAAACATATTAATTATGTAATAAAGAATGTTTCAGCTGTGGAAATCAGGGTTTTTAACATTAATTGACCCACCAGGAAAATGCCTGAAGTCAACAATTTGAAGATGCTTCCCACTAGGACAATATTTTCTTGACATAATTTCAGGAAGATTCAAAGATCAACCCATCCTTTTCCTATGGTACAAATCAGTTTTCACTATAGATCACTTTGATTATGGTTAATTATGTGATTTATTGACTCTTCATAAAATGGGACACATGGGGCTCCTCAGACATGGTTGGCAGTTCATCTAGGAGAAGGGAAACCTGATCTTAAACCTTCGCTGCCTTGCAAGCTATACCTACTCATGGGGAAGGCTTCCAGAGTAAACCCTGAGGGAAAAATCCAGAGCTGGAGTCCCTAAGACAGTCCTACTCTGAGTTCCATTCTGAATGGCAACTTCTGCGACACTACTGGTGCTAATCTGTATCGATCTCTTCCGTTCCTTTGGATTCATCAGCTGCAAGGAGGGATGGGGCTGCTGAGTGGGCAACAGCTTGCTTTCCATATCATACTGCCCTGGCCTGCATAGCAAACAGTTCGGATGTAAACTCCATTGTTGACCCTGACCAAGAAAGGACCTCTACATAAAATTGAAAAGTATTTAATATAATTGTCAGTTATCAGTCCCATTATCTGCTGTAAACATGACACTTGAAGATTTATAGGACAATGAATATTCACTCTTCTGCCAAGATATGTATGGAGACTTCATTTGAAACTGCATGGGTTACATTGATCTGGTGTAATATTTATAGGAATTAATTCCATGGGGTGAATTTATGACTTGGGACTATCTCTAACACCTCCAGTGGGTTTTGGGTGAGTGATGTTCAAAATATAATTTCTGACTTGTACTTAAGATCAAATATAGTTTTCAAATCTAAGACTTAATTTGTGCACTATCACCTGATGAAATGGGCAGAAAAGCTTACCATCAGGTCAGAGGTAAAGATCACATGGTCAGGGCATCAAAGGAGGCTTGCTTGTATGTAGATACTGTATGTTAAAGGCAGCTGGCTTTATGAGGGAGTTACTGGAGGATATGATGAAATCTGGTTAGGGGAGATCACAGATTTGCTCTACATTTCTGGGTATCTCTGTGGGTCCCAGAAATTCCTCCACATTACAGAGATGAGGAGGAATTTCTTTAGCCAAAGAGTGGTGAATCTGTGGAATTCTTTGCCACATGCTGTGGTGGAAGCCAAGTCTTTGTACATTTAAGGCAGAGGTTGATAGATTCTTGGTTGGTCAGAGCATGAAGAGATATGGGAGAAGGCAGGAGATTGGGGCTGAGAGGAAAATTGGATTAGCCACGGTGAAATGGTGGAGCAGACTTGATGGGCCAAATGTACTAATTCTGCTCATATATCTTATGGTCTTGTGGGTCACCAGATCCACTCTCAATATGCATTAGGGAACAAATTAAACTGCAGGTTACATTACAGACAACCAAGCTGTAGACCACATTGTCAGGTCTTTTATGATTATAAAATCTAATGTTTAATAGCAGGTTGGGTGGGCAATCTGAAAAGTTTCATGATTTGTATTTGTGATAGTTTCAATTATATTCCTTCAAGTGACTGACAAAAGTACACACTTGTTCATTTTGCCACCCTGTTACATCGGTTCAATATGAATATGTGCACTTTAGTTATTTCATAAAGTATTGTGCTTAAAACAAAAGCAAAAAATGCTGAAAGTTCTTAGCCAATCAAGCAGATGTTAAGAGTCTCAGCTCGAAATCTCGCCTCTTTATTCCTCTCCATAGATGCTACCTGATCTGCTGAGAGTCGCCAGCATTTTATGTGTCTTACTCTGCATCTACAAAATCACTTGTGTTTAAAATCAATTAGCATTTTGGATCAGATACCTTTCTTCAAAATACACTGTAAAACCTGGCGTTAAAGCCAAGAATGCTTCCCTATATAGGGTTCCTGGGTTAAAATGAAAACTAAGTCTTATTGAGATAAAAAGGAAATGGATTTGAATACATTTCCTCCTCTTTTTGCAACTATCCATTAAATATTGGCCACAGCATTCACCCCAGGAAAAGAACCGTGAGATATGTTTTCTAACCCCTTTCCCCCAGCGTATCTTAATTATACAGGATCTGGATCAGTTGAAGGAAGACACCTTTTAAAATATCAACGTAGGGGACTGGAATGTGATATTAATTTGTCTCTTTCTGAAATCAGAATCAGGATGATATCAAAGCAGCGTGAAATTTGAACTGAAAGGTGCCCTTTCTGGAGAAGTCAGCAATGACTTAAGTGCTCTATTTTAGGTTTCACTAAACTGGCAAGATTCATCAGCTCTCCCAGGCCTCTACTACCACAATTTTGATCCATATTTATTTCATCCGCTAAATGAAATCCAATTTAAAGCAATTAATATTAATGTGCTTGGATGATGCTGATGATGAATTAATAAGAATCTTGGTTTGACACTGGGCTGTTTGCGGGGTGCTTATAATGATGCTTTTAGATTTTAAAGCAAAGGAAACAGCAAGCTCTGCTCAAAGGCTGAAAACTGGATACTATCACTCTTTTCCCAGTTGAGTTTTTTTTGGGTGGGAATGATCAATTGCATTGATTGGGTAAGAAGAAATCACTTGCTGAAACTTTACCCAAATAGCCAAAATCTCAGGTTCAAAACTATCAAATCCAACAAATTAACATTTTAATTTTCTATTATTTTTTCTTACTGGTGAAAAAAAAATCTTTAAAGTAAATGGAATAAATGTCAGAGGGAACGTGGAGAAATGAGACGCAGCACAAGTTGTGGGGATCTTACGGGATTCCAATATTAGTCAATATGGATTACAGCTATGACTGGCTTAAATGAAATATTTCCAACTGCAGTTCTTTTGGTAATGAAATGGACATTGCTTCATTTGTTGTCAAAGCCTTTGGCTAACACGAATTGACTTAATTTTTCAATAATGAATGTTAGTTCTGAGCATTTAACAATAATGAAAGGGAGAAACCAATTTAACAAAGAAATATTTTCTTCCATTCAGGTTATCCTAAACCCGCTGCAGGCAAAAAGTACAAATATTTTCTATCAAGATTGTCCGTAGTGGCTCTTTCCAAATGCCAGTATCAATCACAGATGACTGGATCAATGGCTGTGTTTTGGCCCCAATCTCCTCCGAGAGATGGCATGTCATCAGTGACAGACAAATATCACAGTTAAGCAAAATATCCAGCCAGGCCTGGTAACATTTTTATTGATTTTTGTTGCACAAATAATGTCTTTTTTGGCTGAATGAATGGCTCAGAGGCAAACAGTCATTGTTTATGATTTCAAAATGCAATAAAATGACTGGAAATACATTATGGCTGATGTCTCAAGGCACACAACATAATCATCCTTTGGTCATGAAAAACTACACAGCTGCACCCATCACTGCATAATTATACCTGCTTAAAGGCACCTGTAGGACATGCACATCTTAAACAACATTTCTTGAAACTGAAACCACACTTTCCTTTAATCCACAATTACCTCAGAACCTGACAGAAGAAAGGAATAAGAATTCATTTTCCAATAATACCAGCAGTGTAATTCATGAATAATTGGTGCCTATTCAATCCTATGAAGGCTGCACACAAAATTCCTGCTGATAGCTTGCGACCAACTCTAACAATAGAGTTTTTTTAATTGACATTGAGGGTGTCTTCCCTCAATTGATCCAAATCCTGTGTAATTAAGATTGGGAGGTGATCAGCATCGGTTCACATTAACAATCTGAGGCCAGCTTGTGCCTTGAAAGTAGGTGAAGGTACAGATTTCTCTCATTGACATGGAGCCCGATTTTGGGAGGTAATCACTACCAGTTCACATTAGCTTGCACAGTTTGAGATCAGCCTCTGTTGTAGGTGAGAGAGGTCACTTGATTGGACATTGCAGGTTCTATGAAGAGATGAGTGTGGGTAAGAATGCGGCCAGTGTAACAGTGAAAGACTTAGTCGATACAGTGGAGATGTGAAGGGAGGTCCTCCAGACACCAGATGAAGCACCAGGAGGATAAGTCAATGCAAGGAATGTTTTTCCAAGGATCAGAGTGTCTTACCACAAGATGTAATCAAAATCAGTGAATAGATCTTCAAATGGCCTCACTAGCTGCATGATGCTGAGAAACAGAAACTCTTAAACAATTTCTAATAATCATAAACGAGAAGCAACACTCCATATGTCCTACTGACTCCCATAATTACTTCAGTGACAAGCCTCACATACAGATCCCACAGCTTCCATGACATTGCCAACTATTCAACCAAAACAGGCATGCTGGACAAACACATTACAAGATACTTCCCTGTCACTCTGCATGTTGAGGCACTGGACATGAGTGGTCAGCAGTTTTGAGACTGTAGGATAGAGTAGGCTAGATCCCAAGTACAGACTCAGATGAGGTTTCTGATGGAACAACCTATAAGGGAAGGTTGATGGGTATTTACAAAGAATGCCTCTAGTGTAGGTGGGCACCCAAGAAAGCATGCAAGCAACATCATTTACATTGTGCATTCATTCTTAAACTTGGATTAGTGTATTGATATGGAGCGGTATTTTAACTTTGTTACTTTGGTCAAGTGAATGGTCAACAATGAAGAGAAAGCAATGAGTAAAGAAAGAAGGGCACTTTTGAATAGTAAAGGGAGAAGGTCACTGTAGAACAAAAGATTGGGACTGTTTATTGAAAGTCCAGTCCAATGACAATTTTTTTCCCAGCAATGGCCTTCCATGTCTCTAATCTGGCCTTCTCTTCCTCTTTTCCTGTCCACTCTGCATATTTGGATATAATTATGTAAGTCTTGTCATTAGAGGATATTGCAACATCGTAGTTCATGTGATGCAAACATCATATGTAATGAGTTCCTTGCTGTACGTGTTATAATAAGCCATCTTGTTCGAAACTCCCGTACTCTGTGTTCTGTAGGTGGGACTTATGTGAACTCCAGCAGGGTCCAAATCCTACCCAAAGATTCTTCACACTCCTGCTCTCGTGACAAGCATTGCCTGCCTGAACATAAGGATGAGCAGAATACAGCATATCCTCCCAAAACATAAAACCTCCTCTGGTGTAAGTTGTGGAGTTTTTGTAGTGTGCTTCAGGCAACAAGAGAGTTACATGAGTTGCTTCATCAGATTGTGGGTAATGCTGTGTGTGAAAGCTCTGAGCACACACTCATTTTATGGTGCTCAAAAGATTGTCCGGACAGAAGATTTGCACTTGCTCCTTAGATGCCTTTTTCAAGGACCCTTGCAGAATGGAAATCAACTGACATATTTTCTCATTAAATTTGACCTCAATTGTATTTGTACATTGAATAATTACTTGTAAAGATCACATGAGAAAACAGCAATTAAAGACGGTAGTTTGGGGATGTTCTTTAAAGATGTACTGTCCTTTCTCATTGATCTGCCTCAATAAACCATATTCTAAAGAGGCAGAACTGTCTCTCTCATTATCATGATAAGTGTACTCGTGGGGAGAAATATATTGAAGATTTACAAAAAAAAAATTATCAGTGGATTAAGCAGTACTTTAATACTTATAACATCTTCTCTGAGTACATTACTTACCAAATTTGTCCAAAAATCTTTCAACAGCTGTGTTAGGGTCTAGCCTAATCTTACTGACAAAGAATACAAATGAAATCCATGTAGGTTATTAACATCTGTAATTGGAAACAAGCAACTGTAAAGAAAATTGTTCTTGCAAACATACTTACCTCTTTTATGTTTTGATTTCTTCTTTCTCTTCATTCTTGCATTCTTCATGCAACTTCTATTATGGGCTTTGATAGCTGGGTCATATCCATGTCTCTTCAGTGTCTCCCTTATTCTCCTATTTTGCCTGTGAATAAACTTTAGAGCTTTTGCCATGTATGAACCACACATACATTGCCACAACTCTAATACTTTTCTTAACTTGAGAGTGGAATGAGCTGCAAACAAAGTGGTAGAGATAGGAATAGCTAAAATGTTTAAAAAACAGTTTTTATAGGTTTATAGAAAAGGTTTAGAGATTTAGTGGGATGTAGACCAAAGGGGCAGGTATTTTGGTTGGCAAGGATGAGATGAACTCAAGGGCCTGTTTCCATGCTATATAACTCCATGTTTCTGAGACTCCTTGCTGGTTTCTGGCATCATCCCTCTTCCTTTCTGGTCTTAATGAAGGATCTTGGCGTAAAGTGTTGACTGTTCATTCCTCTCCATAGATACAGCCTGACCTGTTGAGATCCTCCATCATTTTGTGTGTGTTACTGTGGATTTCCAGCATCTGCGGAATCTCTTGTATTTACTCTATGCTGGCTGCTTGATTTTGTGAGAACATAAGATTTTTAGTTGCTTTTTTAAGTAGGAAGTTGTAACTGTGTCCCTTCTTCCCATTTATAATAGGAAATGGCAAGATCTACAGCACAATAAAACCACTTCCCCATTTTCCACTCTTAGATTGGTTAACCTAGCTTTCCCTGTGTGGCTCTAGTTTCATCGCATCACATGCATCAACAAACATCTTCATTTGATTCAAAACTGCGTCATTAGTAAATTGATAAATTGGTTCATTATTGTCACATGCACCGAAGTACAGTGAAAACCTGTCTTACTTACTGCCCATACAAATGAATACATGACAACATTGCATTGAGGTAGTACAAGGTAAAACAATAACAGAGCAGAGAATAAAGTCTTACTGTATGGAGAAAGTAGTAGCGCAGGTAAATAGTAAAGTCACAACAAGGTATATTAAGAGGTCAAGACTCTATCTGACATACAAGGGAACCATTCAGTAGTCTTATAACAGTAAGATAAAAGCTGTCCTTGAGCCTGGTGGTGCTTGCTTTCAGGTTTTTGCTAACATAGTGTATCCTCTGAAATTAATAGTAGCCCAGTCTTTCTACTTGTGTCCTACCAGCTGACAGCACAAACCAGACATCAGACAAGTGTATACCATGATGTTTTCATGGCTAGAATATCAGAGCCACTGATCGTCATCCCTGCTCCTCAATTCCTTGTTTATGCTACTGGAAGGTATAGTCTTCTTTTGAAAACTTGGGCACATATGGTAAATCCTTCTATATACATAACACAATTCTATTACTTCATCTGTGATCAGACACAAATTGCTTCCCTGATCAATTCCTTCAGAAGTTCCAATCTAACAATAATAACTTTTATTGATTTAGTTGCAACAGATTTGTGCTTCATATCACTTAATAGAAGGACTACAATATACAGCTGCAATTCCAAAGTGCTGATGTATAGTTCTTAAATCTTATCATTGCACCTTCAGGGAAATAAAACATTTCCACATACATTACTATAAATATATATTAAAAAAAATGTAAAACAAGAAAAGGATTTCACCCCATCAGGTTGTCTGATTTCATCTTTTAAGTGCTTGACCTGCTTTTCTGCTATAAGTTCTACATCACTCTTTACCAGAACTTAATGAAGTCTTCATCCCACAAATATTTTCAACCTGTCATGATCTATTTAGTCCTGTTTGAAAACAAAGGCATCTGAACGTCTTCGCAGCTTAGATGCAGGCTCTGCATGGGTGGCCCTCGACCACTGAGGGCAAGGAGAGGAAGGGTAGGCTCATTGCCAGATTCCCTGAGGGTGATGTCACAGGTGAGTTCCGATCAAGAGGACTGACATGAGGAGATGGAGTAGACCACCGCTGAAGGTTGCTGGATAGGAATAATGAAACGCTTGCCAGGTCTGTGAGAAACCCTACAGAAAATACTGAGGAGCCTGCAAGTCCGACAGCAGAACTGTACAAAGTTCAAAGTAAATTATTATCAAAGTATGTAAATGTTACTATATACTACCTTGACATTCATTTTCTTACAGGGAAACAAAGAAATATGGAAGAATCAATAAAAAAATCTACCTACAAAGATTTGCTAAATGACCACTGTGTAAAAGAAGACAAAAGAATGCAAAAATTCTAAAATAAATAAATCAACAAAACACAATAAATAAATAACACAGAGAACATGAGTTGTAGGGTCCTTGAAAGTGAGGGGTTGCAGAATGAGTTCAGAGCTGAGCTGAATGAAGTTATCCACACTGGTTCAGGAGCCTGATGGTTGAAGTGTAATAACTGTTCCTGAACCTGGTGGTTTGCGACTTAAGGCCCCCGTACCTCCTTTCTGATGGCAGCAGCAAGAAGAGAGTATAGCCTGGATAGTGAGGGTCCTTGTTCATGGATGCTGCTTTCTTGTGGCAGTACTCCTTGTAAATGTGCTCAATGGTGAGGAGGGATTTGCCTGTGAGTGAAGCATTGTATGTATGTAGGTTTCCAGTAATATCTGTGGCTTGTGCAATTTTAGGTATGTACCCCTTTAAGAATTGGGCAGGCACTCAATCATTCTCTGGTTCACCACAAATAATTCAGCATAGAGATGAGTAAAATATCTTAGACTTGTGGATAGCGTCATTCTAAGTGATGCTATTTTGCATATTGTATAAAGTATGCTCTTCCTTTAGTTAGTCCTGACGAAGGATGTCGGCCTGAAACATCAACTGTACCTCTTCCTAGAGATGATGCCTGGACTGCTGCGTCCACCAGCAACTTTGATGTGTGTGGCTTGTTCTTTTTAAGCCTAGATTACATATTACAATGCTATACTTGAGTTTATTAGAGAGTGACTGAGAAGAAGATATTGATGCACACCCGGCAGAGCACGGAAGTGGCGGCTAGTATTTTCTGTGGGCCAAATCATAATGCTTGCCTGATGAGTGACAATTTCAGTTGCTATGCAGCACAAGCAAGAACTTCTGAATGCAATTAATAAACCAGCTCTGCCTGCTGCCATCGTGGCCATTGGTAGAACGTTTCAAAGAGTTTTCTAGAGTTTATTAACAATACAACAATCTGTTCTTTAACACACATTAGTGGAATTCAAGAACTTCCACCCCTGAGAAGTGGCTCTATGAATCAGAATCAGAATCACAGTCAGGTTGTGACATACGTTGTGAAATTTGTTGTTTATACGGCAGCAATTCAGAGCAGGACATTAAAAAATGCTGTAAGTTACAATAAAAAAAATTACTAAATGGTGAAAAAAAGGAGTAGGGAGGCAGCATTCAAGGTTTCAAAGACCATTCAGAAATCTGTTGGCTGAAGGGAAGAAGCTGTTCCTAAAACATTGAGCACGTGCCCTCAGGTTCCAGTACCACCTCCCTATTGGTAGTAATTAGACATTTCCTGCCATCTCTCAGGAAAAGAGCATTCTTGCCACACCGCCAGCCTCCTCATTTGTACTTGAAGTCGGCACACATGTTCTAATCTAATCCTGAAGGCAACAGAAAAGCAGCAAATAAGTACGATAGTCGGCATTGTGGCTAAACATTTTCCAGCAATAGGCTTCAGAATATCTACAGGGCATTTAAATTAATTATTATGAATGCTGGACCAGTAGAAAGATAGTCTTCTATACCACATAAATAATGAGATGGTCAGCAAAATATGGGGCGCATGACACAGAGAAAAAGAAGCATCTTATTTCAGTCAACGCACAGCAGGTAGAAGTTATTAACAAAGGATGTGATTTATTAGAAGTGGCACAGTGCATTGTGTTATGCTGCATTTTCAACTTACGCAGAAGCATTTACATATGGTGGCCTTTAATATTAAAACACTAATTCTATTGCCATTGTGGAGATGTTGGTGACCATATCTTGGTAAATTAGAACAGTTTGCCCCTGAAGCCATTGTATAACATTCACAAATCAATTTCCTCCCAATATTTGGAAAAAAAAAAACAACTAAGGGTATTAAAAATGTTCTAAAAATTGATTTAATTATTTTTTCACCGGTAATTACTTTTACTGAACATTACTCATTGCTTGCATTTCCCTTAATGATGATATCTGCAGCACCAGCTTTGATCAGAAAAATAAGTTTAGAATTATAACACCTGGTGGAATGGCCACCAAGCCAAATATTATGCTGCTTTTTCTTTCCTTTTAGGATTAGATCAGTAATTCAAACACATTACACTAAAACCCATGAGTATTCAGTCACAACCCTCTGGTGTTCGGTGAGCCATGAGAATATATTATAACAATCTTATATTCTTGCTAAAATAAATCTTCTTTTTGCAGCTTCTTCTGCAAATGATAAGGATGAAACTGTAATCGATTTGGGTAATTTAGTCAGCACTCATATAATATCTGATTAAACTCTTGTATATTTTGAGTATAAAGCTCAAAATAACTGGCAAACTTGAATTTCACGGTTGCATAGCATTGATGAAATAAATATACTGCATTCCTTTTCAATCCTATTTCCATTTCCAAAGAGAAAATGAAACAACCAAAATCCATATGTAAGTCTTAAAATGTTTCAAACTTTAAATGTAATAATGGCAAGTTCCTTCTTTTCAACCAACATAAACTGTAAGAAAAAATAAGGTCATACAAAAGTATTCAATGGAGATTAGTAAAATATTTATGTACAGCATATTCGAATACATACATTTTTAGATGATCACATCAGTCTATCAGCAACATTTTGAAGTTGTTTTTATATATGTGTGAAGCGTATTATTCTTGAGCAATCTATGATCAATAATCACTTGTTAGTCCTGAAGAGATTCATTAACAATTATTATTCTGACATGCATAATCAAGAATAAATAACGATAAATGTTCACAAAAAAGCTTAGTCTCAAACCATTCCCATAGATTTCATGCTACATTTCACTTGATAGAGATCTAGGAGTTCTTTTAAACTCTAATTTAATCTCAGCTCAATGCCACTTGAGGTTTATTCTTACATTTCAGAGCATCATCTGGAGTTTGGAACAATGCTTTGCAATCACTCTAGAATATCTATTTTTCTCTTTAATTCCTTACATCAATGTCCTTTCATTATAAACTTCCTTCCATATTAAGGTTATCCTATCACATAGAAGAATTGATGTCACTTTTAGTCAGCTGCCATTTATTATTTGACGGACTTGAAGAGATTGGTGTTTTTTTAACTGTTTAATCCAATTCTACCCCACTTGAAAGCTCTGAAATTATGTGGTTTTGTTCACACTGTATAGCCTGGCCATGACTACAAATAGTTTGATGTATTTTGATGCATTGACTTAAATTGTTAATAGCCTTACTTTTTCCCATTAATTAAAACTACACTGAAGAGTTACATTGGTGTAGATTCTTTGTGTCACCTCACTATAGTACACGCCCACACAAAATAGTTGCACAATTAACT
This sequence comes from Mobula birostris, assembly GCF_030028105.1. Lineage (NCBI taxonomy): Eukaryota > Metazoa > Chordata > Chondrichthyes > Myliobatiformes > Myliobatidae > Mobula > Mobula birostris. Next base: position 17,752,426 of record NC_092388.1, read on the forward strand.
CACCTGGATGCAAAACTTAAATGATTGAAGGTAAAACCTAAAGTTCAGTAACTACACCTGAAATTTGAAACACGGATTCATATTTATTTTCATTTGTTGACTGGGGGCAGGAACATGATCACATTGATCACTCTGCACATTGAGATGAAAATAAAAGTTTGCAGATGCTGCAGTTCTGAAATAAAAACATAAGTTGCCAGAAACACTGAAATCTCTTCTTATCATGTGTTATTCAATCGATATTAAGACACTAAAAGCCAACAATTATCACCATCCCCAAAGTACAAAGTAAATTTATTGTCAAAGTACATACAGTGCCTATAAAAAGTATTCACCACCCCCTCCCCAGAAGTTTTCATGTTTTGTTGTTTTACCACATTGAATCACAATGGATTTAATTTGGCTTTTTTTTTGAAAAGGATCAAAAGAAAAAGAATCTTTTGTGTCAAAGTGAAAACAAATCTCTACAAAGTTCTCTAAATTAATTACAAATATAAAACATAAAATAACTGATTGCATAAGTATTCACCCCCTTTAACATGACTCACCAAATCATCACTAGTGCAAATCATCACTAATGGTTTTAGAAGTCAAATAATTAGTTAAATGAAGATCTGCTTTTGGAGACCTGTATGCGGTCAAAATGTTTCAACTGATTGTAGTCAAAAATACACTTGTATCTCGAAGATCCAACTGTTAGAGAGTCAGTATCCTGGGAAACTCTACACCATGAAGACAAAAGAACACTCCAAGCAACTCTGAGAAAAGGTTATTGCAAAGCACAAGTCAGGAGATGGATACAAGAAAATTTCCCAGTCACTGAATATTCCTTGGAGTTCAGGGAAGTCAATCATCAAGAAATGGAAAGAATATGGCACAGCTGTAAATCTGCCGAGAGCAGGCCGTCCTCAAAAACTGAGTGACCATGCGAGAAGGGGACTAGTGAGGGAGGCCATTAAGAGGCCTATGACAACTCTAGAGGAGTTACAAGCTTCAGTGGCTGAGATGGGAGAGACTGTGCATACAACAACTGTTGCCTGGGTGCTTCAAGAGTCACAGCTTTATGAAAGAGTGGCAAAGAGAAAGCCACTGTTGGAAAAAAAAAACTCACATGAAATCTTGGCTGGAGTTTGCCAGAAGGCACGTGGAAGACTCTGAAGTCAGCTGGAAGATGGATCTATGGTCTGATGAAACCAAAATTGAGCTTTTCAGTCATCAGACTAAACACTATGTTTGGCATGAACCAAACACCACACATCATCAAGAACACACTTTCCCTACCATGAAGCATGATGGCGGCTGCATCATGCTGTGGGGATGCTTCACTGCAGCAGGCCCTGGAAGGCTTGTGAAGGCTGAGGGTAAAATGAAGGCAGCAAAATACAGGGAAATCCTGGAGGAGAACCTGATGCAGTCTGCAAGGGAACTGTGATTTGGGAGAAGATTTGTTTTCCAGCAAGACAATGACCCAAAGCATAAAGCCAAAGCAACACAGGAATGGCTTAAAAACAACAAAGTTAATGTCCTGGAGAGGCCGAGTCAGAGTCCAGACCTCAATCCCATTGAGAGTGTGTGGTTGGACTTGAAAAGAGCTGTTCCCTCACAATCCTCATATACTCTGACAAAGCTTGAGCAGTTTTGTAAAGAAGAATTGGGAAAAATTGTAGTGTCCGGATTGATAGAGTTGATAGAGACCTACCCACACAGACTCAAGGCTGTAATTGCTGTCAAACGTGCATCTACTAAATACTGATTTGAAGGGGGTGAATACTCATGCAATCAATTATTTTTTGTTTTATACTTGTAATTAATTTTGATTACTTTGTAAAGATCTGTTTTCACTTTGACACAAAAGAGTTTTTCTGTTGATCAGTGTCAAAAAAAGTCAAATTAAATCCATTGTGATTCAATGTGGTAAAACAATAAAACATGAAACTTCCGGGGGGGGGGGGTGAATACTTTTTATAGGTACTGTATATGTCACCATATACAACCCAGAGACACAGAGATTCATTTTCCTGCGCGCATACTCAATAAATCTAAAATAAAAACCATAACAGAATCAATGAAAGATTGCCCAACTTCAGCATTCAACCAGAATGCAGAAGACAACAAACTGGGCAAATACTAAAAAAACAATAAACATAAATAAATAAGCAATGCGTATCGATATTGATAAATAAGCAAAGTATATGGTGACATGTATGTACTTTAATTGGAATACACATGATAAGAAGAGAGTTGTCTGTTTCTGGCAATTTATGTTTTTACTTCAGAATTCTAGCATCTGCAGCCTTTTATTTTCATCCCGATGTGCACAGTGATCAATGTGACAGGACTGTTCGGTAGCCTTTCAGAAATTGGAGGCAGCAACAGTGAAGGAAGGGCAATATATATCCAGATCAAGACAGTAAGAAAATTGGAAGGGAGCTAGCAGGAGATGGTGTTGCATAAAGCAGGTTCCAGCTCCTTATTGGTGGCAAAGATTGCAGTTTTCATCAGTCACTTCCATTCTGTTTTACTTTCTATATCCTGCTCATGTTAACAGTCTAGAAAATCAAGTTGAAGCTGCACCGCTAACTTTCTCACCGAGCACTAAACAGATTCATTCCTTGATTACTCATATTATAGTAGTTCTCCTTAGTTAATCTTCTTCGGTTGTCCATCGAAATCCGATGATGACCTCCACTCCTTTAACGGTGAGATCTTTGATGACTGTACAGTCCTATGCTGGACCCACAAGCTCTATTGCAGGTGGGACATGTATATGTGGTAGTGGTGGCAACCATGGCTGCATTTCTCCTGGCTCTCTTCTGCTGTCTTCTGGGTGTTCTTTCCATTTCCAGAACACGAAACCCATCCCTACACAAGTGTCTCCAAGTGGTATGGTCAGCAGCAACCTCCTCCAGGTCCTCGGGTCTGATCTTGCATTTCCTTAAAGCATTCTTCATCTGATCCTTATAGCGCTTCTCCGGCTCTCCAGCTAAGCGTCGACCACGATGCAGCTGGCCATATAACACATGGGGGCATCCTTATCACGTGCCCCAGCCACTGCAGCTGCCGCTGGGTGATCATGGCTTCAATACTCCTGCAGTTGGTCTTTACGCGTATTTCAGTGTGAGGTACCCGCTCACGCCAGGTAATTCCCAGGATGCGCTGGAAGCAGCTTATATGGAAGCGCTCCAACGACTTGATGTGATGGCTGTAGCTTACCCAAGCTTCACAGCTATAAAGGAGGGTGGTGACACAGACCGCTTGGTATACGGCGACCCTTGTGGAGGGACGAAGGCTCCTGTTCTGAAATACTCTGCGCCGAAGTCTCCCAAAGGCAGCTGATGCCTGTTTAATGCGGCTCTGGATGTCATTGTCAATGCCGCTGTCCTCAGAGAGAATGCTCCCCAGATATTTGAAAGATGGCACTACTGACAGCTTTTCATCACCAACAGGGAAGGCAGGTAGAGTGGGTGGGACACTGGTACTCCATTGGCAAACCACTTCTGTCTTGGTGGTATTGACAGTCAGTCCCATCCTGCTGTATACTCTCACCGCCACAGCAAGGACAGTCTGAAGATCCTCCGGAGTATGGGCCACAAGAGCACAGTCGTCTGCATACTGCAGCTCCAGGACCCGCTCTCTACAGAGTTTGGAGGTTGCATGGAGCCTCCTGATGTCAAAGAGGTTGCCATATAATCTGACGTCCACTGCCACCCTGCTGCTGTCTCCAGTCTCGTTGTGGAGAAGCTTGGTAACACACAAGAGGGAGATGTTAAAGAGCACTGGAGCTAGCACACACCCCTGCCTCACCCCTGTGTGTACAAGGAAGGGCTCGGACTCTTGTCCTCCTATGGTCACCCGAGCAGTCATCCCATTGCAGAACTGGCGGACGATGTTAAAAGAATTTATTGGGACAGCCAAACCTAAGGAGGACATCCCATAAGAGCTCTCTCTGCACAGTGTCGAATGCTTTGGTGAGGTCGACAAAGGCCATAAACAGGTCCTGATGTTGCTCCTGGCACTTTTCCTGAAGCTGCCAGGCTGTGAAGATCATGTCGATCATGCTCCTGTTCTTCCTAAATCTACACTGCAATTCAGGCAGCATTGAATCCGTGATGTTGCTGATGAGTCTCTGAAGCATCACCTTAGCCAGGACCTTCCCAGCAACAGAAAGGAGTGATATGCCCCTACTATTGCCACAGATGGCCTTGTCACCCTTGTTCTTATAAATGACAACAATGTTTGCATTTCTCCATTGCTGTGGGATGTTCTCATCAGTCCAGGCCTTGGTGATGTACTGGTAGAGGGTGCGCATACACATGTACCCTCCGTTCTTCAGTAACTCAGCAGGGATATTGTCAGTGCCAGGGGACTTGTTGTTCTTAAGGGAATGGACAACTGATACAACCTCCTGGAAGGTTGGTGGTAGACTGAGGTCGTGGATAGGAGGAGGTTCAGGCACTTCGTCCAGGATGGTGGGGTCTGCGTCGGAGTCCTGATTAAGCAGGGTGTTAAGATGCTCAGCCCACCTCAGCAGAATGGTATTCTGATTCTTCAGAAGTGTTAGACCATCTGCTGTTTTCAGGGGAGTAACGCATCGATTTATTGGGCTGTAGATGGTTTTGACAGCATTGTAAAAATTATGCATGTCATTACTATTGGCAAAGGACTGGATTTCATGTGCCTTTTCGGTCCACCACTCATTGTGTATAACCCTTATTGCCTTTTGCACTTTCCTCTGAGCTGCCTGCCAATGATGCCTGATGCTGGTGGATGAAGGGTTGTCTAAGGTTGCACGGTGTGCTTTGTGCATGTCCTTAAGCAAGTTGTGGATGGTATCGGAGTTATCATCAAACCAGTCCTGAACACTTTGTATCAATGAATATTTAGCATTCCGTCTTGCTCCACTGTTTTGTTAGATCTCGTTTATTGTCATAACATCCTAATTCCATTTAACTAATTATGTTCTCTTGTTTAATATGTTTCAGGCATTAATATCCTAACATATTGTATCTACATCATGAACTCAATCTCATCTTATCTTTCCTAAAGCCTTACAATATCTCCCATGATTTACCTTTTAACTTTGTTCATTTGTCCAGTGTTCATTCCCATGTCATATTAGCTTAAAACTCTCCTCCAGAAGACAAACAAACCTTCCCATCAGGAAACTGATTCCAAATGCATTCAAATAAAAATAGTCAATACAGTATAGGTTCCATCAGATCCAATTCCTTCACCAGTGCCCCAAGTATATACAGCTATTCCTCATCTTTCCATCAAAGGCACCATCTCCTCTTCTAGAGAAAATGAAAGATCCTGTGACACTATTTTGAATTGAAGCAGGGAGTTAACGAATGTTCCTCACCTTGAGACACTCATCAAATGCATTGAACTCCATTGAAAGATATTGAGGAACAATGTGAATTAACATAATAACATTACCACAGTAATGTGACCCAACATTCAACAGAAGATAGATTTGCATCAGTTAAGGTTCAGCAACAAAATGTTATTTAAGGACTGAGCATGCACATTATATGACATTCTAGTCTTCAAATATTCTAAAATCACTGGTTTTGATCATTTTATTTATCATAAACACATTTTAGCAATTATAACGTGTTTCAATTTTGATGCTTATCACTAAAAAGCCAAAGCCAAATATTAAATTTAAAACTTTAATTTAATTTTTAAAATCTACTATTCCTTAAATATGTGTGATGATTTTTTTGAATCAAATAAAATTATTACATCTTTAATAAAGGCATCCGGTAGTCTTGCGAGACCATGGATCTGTGCCTGGAAAGTCTTCACTCTCCAGGGTGCAGGCCTGGGCAAGGTTGTATGGAAGACCGGCAGTTGCCCATGCTGCAAGTCACCTCTCTCCACGACACCGATGTTGTCCAAGGGAAGGACAAGGGCCGATACAGCTTGGCACCAGTGTCGTCACAGAGCACTGTGTGGTTAAGTGCCTTGCTCAAGGATACAACACGGTGCCTCAGCTGGGGCTCGAACTCACGACCTTCAGGTCGCTAGTCGAATCCCTTAACCAGTTGGCCACGTGCCCACATCTTTAATAAAGCTACCATTAGTCCAATAAACGGAAAGAAAAATATAATCTCGTTATGACTTAAGAAGGTTGAAAATACTTTATTTCAAAATGTTATGTTGATTATTGTACTTTCAAATGACTTTTTCAAATCTCTTCACAGCTAACAGCAAAAAAAACTTTTCATCAAGAAACATATAAGTATGGTAATTTTAAAAATAAAACTCTCACAACTGTTAGATAAAAAGAAAAAAAAACTTTTCATTTCCACAGCACCTTTCCTGGCCTTAGAACATTCTAATGTGCTTAAAAGCCAATTAAATGCTTCTGTTTCTGTTGTAATATTAGCAAATTAATAAGCAATTTGTTTAGAGCAACCATCCATAAGCTACAAATGTCCAGAAAAGTTATTTTAGTGGTGTTAATTGAATAATAATGGTGACCAAGATGCCAGAAATAATTCATTATTCATTTTTCAAAATAGTGCAGAGGCATCTACCTATAAAGGCATAGTGGGCTTGCTTTGCCTTTCTAGAAGCTAGCATCTTGAACAAAGTTGGATTCAAACTTGAGCTTAAGTTTTGATGTTAAATTTTTTGTCATGGTACTTGAATCCCACTCTACACTAATTCAGAGATGAGACAGGATCCCTCTGAACCATGCATAGGCCAGTAGATTAATAACTATGACTCTGTGGTAGAATGTACCATATACTTACACCACAATCATAATTAAAATTGTTTTCACCATCTCAAATCTCACTCTTCCTAATTAAAGTAACTTATTTCAACTGAAGGCCTCTGAATGATTTAACTAGATCTGAAGGGTCAGACACAGGCAATAGCCAGAAAGCTCTGTATATTTTATACACGCTCTGATCTGATTCAATGCAGTCAATGGCAGATGCAGTACATAGAGTTACAGATAAATCATCTGATGGCAGAGGTTAAAAGAAACTCGTTACTATGACAACAGATAGAGTCAGATAACAAAATGAACAGCCACTTTTGATCTTCAAAAAATTTCTCATCCTTTTGCCCACTCCTGTTATCTGGGCCACTCCATCAAACAGCTAATAGATAACAGAGTTGAAAACCCAATCGACCTTCAAGGAACACCAGACAAGCTCTAAAGTCCACAGAAAGGTTACTATTAAGCAAGGTAAACATTCTTGTCTTTCTGTAATTTACTAAGAGAAAATAAGAGGTCTTAAAGCTGACAAGTTGTGAAAGAAATACAGAAACTTCATCATGTTGGCTTGACTTTGATATGAAGCGTGTTATAAGCCAAAATGTTTACTGAAGGTTGGGCTCATTCCTTGGTATCAAAGCCTTTGACCTTCATTGAAACAAATCAAGCTCATCCTGAATTACCTACAGGAAAATTAGCTGAAAGCCTAATGCTGTATCCTGCAAAATCCAAATAAAGGATACAAATTGTGCATTTTTTGTTCTTTGGTTCCCAGACAATCAACCACAGTGAAAGTTAATGGTAGAGGAAAAGGGAAAAGATGCTAAACATGCTTACACCTTTAAAATATTGTCTTTCAGATGAGCTAGATAAGGAAAATGGCCTTCTAACTTTAGGCATTTAATAGCTTTGTAATTGGTTATGTGTGAGAACATGCAACGTGAGTGTTTGTGTGTATTAGATGCTTGGCACCCTTGTACAGTTGTAAAGAGAAGAAAAATCAACCAACAATCTTCAAGAATAGTTATTGGTTTTAGGTTAGAAAGATTATGTGAGTATTTTCATTGTAACTCTAACATTTTCTGTTTTACATTAAGAGTAAGTCCAGAGATATGAGCAACAACATTGGTTGGAGATATTAAACATGTTAAAAATCCATCATCTCTGCCCTAATAGCTTAGCAGAGTTGTCCTTTGTTCCTCTTAGGTGGCTAGTTGGCAGAATGTGCCAGTTGTCTATCTGATGCTCATGAAGGTTCCTTATGTTTTGAGGCTTAGGCTCCTGGTTTCCAGGTGTGAGACTGTAGTGCAGCAGTTAGCAATTACAGTGCCAGCAACCTGGGTTCATTTCCTGCTGTCCTCTGTAAGGAGATTCCATGTTCTCCCTGTGACCATGTGGGTTTCCTCCGGGTGCTCCAGTTTCCTCCCACAGTCCAAAAGTATATGGATTCATCAGAATCAGGTTTAATATCACTGGCATATGTTGTGAAATTTGTTGCTAGGCAGCAGTAGATTGCAATACATAATAATTTTAAAAAACTGTTAAAAACATTAAACTGAGTAAGTAGTGCAAAAATAGAAATAATAGAGTAGTGAGTTAGTGTTCATGGGTTCAGTGTCCTTTCAGAAATCAGATGGCAGAGGGGAGGAAGCAGTTCCTGAATTGTTGAGTGCGTGTCTTCAGGCTCCTGTGCCTCCTTCCTGATGGTAGCAATGAGAACAAAGCATGTCCTGGGTGTTGGGTGTCCTTAATGATGGATGCCACCAATTTGAGGCATTGCTCCTTGAAGATGCCCTGGATACTATGGAGGCTAGAGTCCATGACAAAGTTTACAACTCTCTGCAGCTTATTTCGGTCTTGTGCAGTAGCCCCCTCCCACGACCGCCTGCCACCCCCACCACCCGCCCATACCAGACAGTGATGCAGCCACTTAGAATACTCTCCACAGTGCATCTATAGAAATTTGTAACTGTCTTTGGTGACATAGCAAATCTCCTCAAGTAGGTGAATTTGGGTGTAATTGTGTGGCATGGGTTCATTAGACTGAAGGGCCTGTTACTGTTCTGTATCTCTAAATAAAAATAGATAAAAATTAAGTGGCCAAAGGCCATGGAAGGCTGCGAGACTCACAATATCAGAATTAGAATCAGGTTTATTATCACTGATATATACCATGAGATTTGTTGTTTTGCAGTAGCAATTGAGTACAACACATAAAATTACAGTAAGTTACATGATGAAGACAAAAAAAAGTAGTGAATGAAGAGAGCAAGATAGAGAAGAAGTGTTCAACCAAAAGAATGCTGCCTACAATATATCTAACAAATTTGCTAGAATATTTGGTGATATACCAAATTTCCACAAAATCCTAATGAAATATAGCCACTGGCATGCATTCTTTATAATTACTGTACATAAACATGTTGGGCCCAGGATAAATCTTCTGAGAAGTTGCCTCCCAAGAACTTTAAGCTTCTCACCTTTTCCACTGTGACCCCTTGATGAGAACTGTTATGTGTTCTCTTCATTTCTCCTTCCTGAAGTCCACAATCAATTCCTTGGTTTTACTGATAGTGAGTGCAAGTCTGTCGTTGTGACACCATTCAATCAGCCAATCTATCTCATTACTCCCTGTTAGCATTCGAGATCCTGCCAACATCAACTGCAAATTTATGGATGGCATTTGAGCTGTGCCCAGCCACACAGTCAACCTTGCCCAATCCAAGCTGTAGACTAGTAAAATCATGGAAAGTTTCCTATATCAGCTTGGAAAGTGTTGGCGTGGCAGCTGTTGCTCAAATGAAACAAAGTATGAGAGATAGGAGAGATAAGTATTTGCCACTGCTAACTTCACATTACAGGAAAGCGTTGCCATTAACCTCCTCAACCCAGCCAAAGGCTGGCGTTCGCAAAAACTCATGGAAATCCCACCTTCCACTCAGCGCAGAACTGTAGCAGTGCGGCCACAATGTTTAAATCAGCTGGATACACTTTCCAGATCTGCTCCAGAGTCAATGGCTCGCATGAAGCCCAACAAGACAGAAATGGGTTCAGCAGTAATGTGATCTTGCTGGTGACTTCTTACACACTATTTTCAGGATATTGCCCCTCAAGGTTTTGTCTGTGATACAAAAATTCACTGGACCAGTAATTCAGTAGCCTGGACTGACAACTAATGAATGTGAGATCAAATCCCACTGCAACAATTGTGGGATTTAACTTTAATTAATAATCAGGATTTTAAAAAATATCTATAGTAATAATGGCCAAAACAACTAGATTGTTATAAGACGCAAACACGAGGAAATCTGCAGATGCTGGAATTTCAAGCAACACACATCGAGGAGAATGCAGAAGGTGAGTGTAAGTGAAGGTTGTGTCCTGACAAAGGGTCTCGGCCCGAAACGTCAACTGTATCTCTTCCTATGGATGCTACCTGGCCTGCTGCGTTCACCAGCAATTTTTGTGTGTAGATTGTTATAAGAATCTATTTTATTCACCAAACCCAGCTTGTAGAGTTGCTCCAACCTTTTGTGTGTGTTACTCTGGATTTCTTGTGTTCATGAATAGGGTAATCTCTATCTTCTAAAATAAAAGGGCACTTTGGGATGGGTATAAGTCATGGTAATGCCAGAAAAGCTCAAACACTGAAAAGCTAATAAATGAATAAATAATCTTTCTTTTTCTATCAGTTGGGAAACCTCAACATTAAACTCATCGGCCTTATGCTGTATCGTTCAATTCAAAGGTTCATTTATTATCAAAGTACACAACTCTGAAATTCTTCTTCTCCAGCTAGTCATAAAACAAAGAAAGAAAAGAACGGCAACACAGTCATCAACCCCCAAATCCTTCCTCCCCGCACAAAAAAAAAACAAAAGTGGAACAGGCACATCAATCCCCAAATCCCCCTCCCCTGAACACAAAAAAAACAAGAAAGATCGGGCAAAAAATACAGAAGGTAAAAAACTATAAGATACTCTTGGTAGCACAGCAACCTCACCAGTGATAAAAAGGCGGTCTCCTCTCTCCAAAAGCAGCGTGATTCCCTAGCGTTAAAAAGGCAGTCACCCCTCTCTGCTGCAGAGCGATCTCCCCAGTGATAAAAAGGCAGTCAACCCTCTCTGTAGCAGAGTGATCTCAGCAGCGATAAAAAGGTATTTTTTCTTCAACAGCAGAATGATCTGCCAGTGATAATAAGGCAGGCAGCCTACGCTCACTTTCTGTGTTCTCCTCGATGTTTCAATCATCCTCATCATTTAATCGGCAGACAATGGAAGCTTTAATCAGCGATACGGAGTTGAACATTGACTCGCAGACTATTTGCCTCGAGGTTCCTGCACGCTGCCTCCCGGAATCCCTTCAGAGACTGCAGAGCGACAAAGCACCCAAACAATCTCCAAAGTGCAAACGACAAGCTCCAGCAGATCCAGAATCATACTCAAGGTGAAAAACAAATGTAAAAGACATAAAAGAAGTGAAATATATGATTTCATTATCTAACCAGAAAACGTCGACTGAAGGAGCATCATACACAGGCACCATCTTGACTGGATTATAATTACTAACATCTTTATTAGCAATATTCTATGTTCTTTTTGACTTATATTGTTCATATCTGGTTATGGGAGGCTACATATACTGGGCAACATGGTATTGTAGCAGTCATCAAAATTGCTTTACAGCACCAGCCAGTGATCAATGGTAGGTAACACACATAAAAATTGCTGGCGAACGTAGCAGGCCAGGCAGCATCTCTAGGAAGAGGTACGGTCGATGTTGACTAACTGAAAGAAGAGATAGTAAGAGATTTGAAAGTGGGAGGGGGAGGGGGAGATCCGAAATGATAGGAGAAGACAGGAGGGGGAGGGATGGAGCCAAGAGCTGGAAAGTTGATTGGCAAAAGGGATATGAGAGGATCATGGGACAGGAGGCCTAGGGAGAAAGAAAGGGGGAGGGAGGAAGCCCAGAGGATGGGCAAGGAATATAGTGAGTGGGACAGAGGGAGAAAAAGGAGAGAGAGAGAGAAAAAAAAGAAAGAAAGAAATAACAGATGGGGTACGAAGGGGAGGTGGGGCATTAACGGAAGTTAGAGAAGTCAATGTTCATGCCATCAGGTTGGAGGTTACCCAGATGGAATACAAGGTGTTGTTCCTCCAACCTGAGTGTGGCTTCATCTTGACAGTGGAGGAGGCTGTGGATAGACATATCAGAATGGGAATGGGACGTGGAATGAAAATGTGAGGCCACTGGGAGATCCTGCTTTCTCTGGCGGACAGAGCATAGGTGTTCAGCGAAATGGTCTCCCAGCCTGCGTCGGTCTCGCCAATATATAGAAGGCCGCATCGGGAGCACTGGACGCAGTATATCACCCCAGCCGACTCACAGGTGAAGTGTCGCCTCACCTGGAAGGACCGTCTGGGATCCTGAATGGTGGTAAGGGAGGAAGTGTAAGGGCATGTGGTGCACTTGTTCCGCTTACTAGGATAAGTGCCAGGAGGGAGATCGGTGGGAAGGGATGGGGGGGGGGACGAATGGACAAGGGAGTCGTGTAGGGAGCAATCCCTGTGGAAAGCAGAGGTGGGGGGGAGGGAAAGACGTGCTTAGTGGTGGGATCCCCTTGGAGGTGGTGGAAGTTACGGAGAATTATATGGTGGACCCGGAGGCTGGTGGGGTGGTAGGTGAAAACAAGGGGAACCCTATTCCTAGTAGGGTGGCAGGAGGATGGGGTGAGAGCAGATGTGCATGAAATGGGAGGGATGTGTTTGAGAGCAGAGTTGGTGGTGGAGGAAGGGAAACCCCTTTCTTCAAAAAAGGAGGACATCTCCTTCGTCCTGGAATGAAAAGCCTCATCCTGAGAGCAGGTGCGGCGGAGACGGAGGAATTGCGAGAAGGGGATGGCATTTTTGCAAGAGACAGGGTGAGAAGAGGAATAGTCCAGGTAGCTGTGAGAGTCCGTAGGCTTATAGTAGACATCAGTAGATAAGCTGTCTCCAGAGAAAGAGACAGAAAGATCCAGAAAGGGGAGGGAGGTGTGGGAAACGGACGAGGTAAACTTGAGGGCAGGGTGAAAGTTGGAGGCAAAGTTAATGAAGCCCCTTCCGATCAATGATTAGGTGTTCAATTCCCACTACAGCCGAAAGGAACTGACGTTCTCCCTGTATCTGCTGGATGCTCCGGTTTTCTTCCACATTCTGAAGATGTACAATTAGGGTTAGTGCGTTGTGGACATGCTATGTTGCCAACGGAAGCATGGCGACACTTGCGGGCTGCCCAGCACAATCCTCGCTGATTTGATTTGATGCAAATGGCACGTTTCGCAGTATTACTGCACTACTTCTTTATTTCCTTTTTCTTTGCTCTACTTATTTAATTCAACTATTTAACTAATTAAATCTCTCTCTCTTACTCAAATTCATTTATTTTTTCTCTGTTATCATGTATTGCATTGTACTGCAGCCGCAAAGTTAACAAAATTCATGACATATGCCAGTGATATTAAACCTGAAGCAGATCCTGATAGTCTTAAAACAAAATGGTCACCCTCCCATTACAATTGTGAATAGAACTAGCTCATTTTTGCTACTAAAATGCATCATTTATTTTACACTATAATTATTATTATGTTTTATGGATTTGCCCTTAGATCAGGTACAGAGAACTGATTTTTTTTCTATGATTTCCAATGTATTTCTGTGTCAATAACAAAATGTAGCATGATGGTTAAGCTTGGCTGAATAATTGCTCGGTGGTGCAGTTACTAATGACCACAAACTGCTCATATGGTAATTTACTTACTTTTTCCCCATCTTGCAGATCAATAGGAGTTTGTTGTTGACATTTAAAAAATGCTGAATGATACACTGTATGAACATCCACTGCATACAAAAATACAACTTTGTATTGAGTATAGTCAATCAATAAACTTTGCCATTTAACAAACAACAGCATGTAAATAGTCACAAGGTTTCGTCAGTGCACTGGGTTTGTACAAGAGGTTCTTCACTTCTACTTTAAAAAAAAATCAAAGGATAGAGATAGAGATTAGTTTTATATGTCACATGTTCAAAACATTGAAACCTACATTGAAATGCATTGTTTTATGCCAATGACCAACACAGTCTGAGGATGGGCTGCGGGCAGCATGAAAGCTTTGCAACACTTCTGCCGCCAATGCAGCATACTCACAGCTCAATAGCGCTAACTGTACAACTTTGGAACCTGGGAGGAAGCTGAGTGCCTGGGAGAAACCTACGCGGTCACGTGTGTAATCTACAAACTCCTTACGGGAAAGCAGCAGGAGTCGAACTCTGATCGATGATCGCTGGCTCTGTAAAGCGTCTCACTAACCTTTACACTACCATCAGTACTGCCGTTACATTTGCTGAATATCAGAGCAGCTCAAACACAATTTCTTATTTGATTTGCTAAGCTTGGCTTGAGACAGTGGAAGTGAAATCAGATGGCAAAGATCTCCCAGTGTGGACTGAGTGCGTCGAGAAGGTCGACACAAGCCATGCTTGATACCAGGATGCAGGTTCAATTACTCAGTCAGTCAGATACATAGAACATAGAACATATAAATCTAGAGCACATTGCAGGCCTCTTGGCCCACAATGTTGTGCTATACCCCTTGCCCACCCTCTGGGCTTCCCCCCCTCCCCCTTTTCTTTCTCCCTAGGCCCCCTGTCCCATAATCCTCTCATATCCTTTTTGCCAATCAACTGTCCAGCTCTTGGATCCATTCCTCCCCCTCCTGTCTTCTCCTATCATTTTGGATCTCTCCCTCCCCCTCCCACTTTCAAATCCCTTACTCACTTTTCCTTCAGTTAGTCCTGACGAAGGGTCTCGGCCCAAAACATCAACTGTACCTCTTCCTAGAGATGCTGCCTGGCCTGCTGCGTTCATCAGCAACTTTTATCTGTGTTGCTATAATCTGCCTAGAATTTCCCTAGCACATAGCCCTCTATCTTTCTAAGCTCCATGTACCCATCTGAGAGGCTCTTAAAAGACCCTATTGTATCTGCTTCCACCATCGCCATCGGCAGTGCATCCCACACATCCACACTCTCTTTCCCAACCTACCCCTGACACCCCCTCTGTACCTGCTTCCAAGCACCTTAAAACTATGCCCTCTCATGTTAGCTATTTCAATCCTGGGAAAAAGCCTCTGGCTATCAACACCATCAATGACCCTCATAATCTTATACACCGCATTCAAATTCCCAGCTTTTGATGTTTTGTGAGGAAATTAACGGATATAAAATATCAATCTCACTGGTCCTTCAGCCAACTATTCGAAGGAATGGTGCCTGGATGGTACTCTGGTTTGCATACCTAGGAACAAATCTCCCTTCTTTGTCTTGTGAGATCCTCCTTATTGGAATATACCTCTTAATTACTGCCTTTTTGGACCAGTACCTTTTTGAGCGTAGAAGGTTGAGGGAGGACTTGATAGAGGCATTTAAAATTATGAGGGGGATTGATAGAGTTGACGTGGATAGGCTTTTTCCATTGAGAGTGGGGGAGATTCAAACAAGAGGACATGAGTTGAGAGTTAAAGGGCGAAAGTTTAGGGGTAACATGAGGAGGAATTTCTTTACTGAGAGAGTGGTAGCTGTGTGGAACGAGCTTCCAGCAGAAGTGGTTGAGGCAGGTTCGATGTTGTCGCTTAAAGTTAAATTGGGTAGATATATGGACAGGAAAGGAATGGAGGGTTATAGGCTGAGTGCAGGTCGGTGGGACTAGGTGAGAGTAAGAGTTTGGCATGGACTAGAAGGGCCGAGATGACCTGTTTCCGTGCTGTAATTGTTATAGGGTTATATGGTTAGGTAATAAAATCTGTCAAATTACTGAAAATGGATTGCACTGGGAAACATGCCACAGAATCAGAAAGCATAAGCTACCCATACCAGTTTAAATCAGTAAACACTATATATATATATATATAAAACACACGCTCGGAGCTTTGTAACGTGACAAGACATCCACCTAGCACCACTCGTTCTCGTGCATCTGAATCACAATCGCAGCTCTGAACATGTGAGGTACTGAGTCACTGCCTTTGCCTTGGGAGGTTTGGGGCAAATCACAAGAGAAAACCGGCAAGAATAGGAACTCTCCTTTTATGATGTGACTCTGGATGTGCTGGTGAAAATGGTTAACCTGTGATGCTATTCTTATTCTTTGGACAGGTTGTGTCTGATCTCTGAGTATTTCCAGCATTTTCTGCTTTTAGTTTACATTTGAAGTACTGAAGAACACGTGCATAAGGAGGCAGAACGGATTAGTTACTCCAAACATGATCAAACTGAGGGAATACATCAAACAAATCTCCACTAACTGCACCACCAGCCTTACACACTGCTCCGAGTACTACAACCCATTCTATCACATCTAACAAGTCTCACAGCTGAAGATCAAATGGCCCCACCTCCACAATCATACAATTACCATGGCACAGCACAGTAGCATAGTGGGTAGTTTAATGCGATTACACTTCCAATAATCTGGATTCGATTCCTACCGCTGTCCTGAGAGGAGTTTGTACATTTTCCCTGAGACCCGGTGGTTTTCCTCCCTCATTCCAAGGAATGCGGGCTAGTAGGTTAAATGGTCACATGGGTGTAACTGGACAGCACAGTCCATGGGGACCTGTTGCCATGCTACATCTCTAAATCCAAAACATCTAAAGATTATCACTGTCTACCACTCACACCACAACACATATACCAACTATTTAAGCCTGACAGGCATTTTGTAAGACAATACACAATCTGATCTATTTCCCCTTTCTTACAGATTAAGGAGGAATGAATTGCCACAATGTCACAAACAATATGAGTGATGCTTCAAACTTGTCATCATGAATTATAATTAAAATTGCACATAAATAATTAGCTGTAGAGTCTATCAATGCATGATGAATAGTTTACCCTAGACAAACTTGAAGAAGGAAAGAGAGAGAGAGAGAGAGAGAGAGAGAAAGAAAGAGAGTGAGAGAGAGAGAGAGACTCATGATGATCTGGTTGAGAGTGAAAGGACACAAATGGGAAAGAAAGGAAAAGACAGAAACTCAAGTGGGTGAGAGAGGGTGAGAAAAAGGGAGTTAGCTTTGCCTTGTGCTAGGCACAGTTATACATGTTGACTCTTTTCCAAGGACTGAGCCCTGTTTTGTTGAAGATGGTCAGTGCAGAATGGGAATCAGGGTGAATTAGGTTTTGTTTTGTTTTCATTTATTGATTTGAATGTCTAAAGCTCTGACAAACTTCTATAGATATGTAGTGGAGAGTATATTGACTGGCTGCATCACAGTCTTGTATGGAACCACCAATGCACTTGAAGGGAAAATCCAACTAAAAGTAGTGGGATACGGGCCAGTGCATCACAGGTTTCCACCATTAAACGCATGAACACAAAATACGGTTGCAGGAAAGCAGAATCCGTCATCAAGGACGCACACCACCCAGGTCATTCTCTCTTCTTGCTGCTGCCATCGTGAAGAAAGTATAGAAGCTTCAGGATTAACACCTCTAGTTTCAGGAACAGTTAATTTCCCTCAACCATCAGGCTCCTGAACCAAAGGTGACAACTTCACTTGCCCATCATTGAAACATTCCCACAACCTATGGACTCACTTTCAAGGACTCTTCATTTCATTTTCTCAATACCTATTGCATATTTATTTATGAATATTATTTCTTCCTTTTTGTATCTGCAGTTTGTTGCTCACTAGTTTCATGCCCAAGTAGATGCAATCTTTCACTAATTCTGTTATGGTTATTATTCTATTTTGGATTTATTGGGTATTCCCGCAAGAAAATGAATCTCAGGGTTGTATCAATGAATAAATAATTACTTTTAACATACCAAAGAACTTATATCAACGCTACCCTTTAAAAAGATTCTTTACCTTTGGGTATACATTTAATTGTGTATGCGAACAAAAAGCAAAGACCAATCAAGAATAAAGAACTCACTTGAAGATCCACAAGAAACAAAGGCCTTGAAATTCTATTGAGCTGTACAGCATTTATACTTCCAGTGCAATAGAACGTACTCAGCAAATTGATATGTTTTCATTGTACTTTCTGCAAAGGCCAGCACGTTGTTCCGGATCTTCTATGCATCCAGCATGTTAACAAAAAGAGGTGCTCAGATGTGCATGGTGGCAACCAAAGGTCTGTTTGGATACCACATCTGTCAAATTAGAAGGTTGATTGGTAACATGGGTGTACTTGGTTGGTGCGGACTCATTGGACTGGAAGGGTCTGTTCTGTGCTGTATCTCTCAGTAAGATAGAAATAGAAATTCAGTTATGCATGCATGACCTTTGGGGACACAAGCACATGCATAGAAGTAGTCTTTTTAAACAAAAATATGGAAGACTTGCTTCTGTGAAACTAGAGGAAAATCTGTCGAATTAGCTCTGAGGCTGTACGATTGGGGATTTTGTAACAAATTGAAGTAGCTCTCCTTTAAGTTATGCATTTCTCCCTCTGCATACTCGAAATGAATGGAGGATCCCTTGCAAAAATTACCAGACCATTCCCGCGAAACATCGGGGACAGGAAGAACCTCAGTGCTTTGTAACACAAGAACACGAGAAAGTCTGCAGATACTGGAAACCCAAAGCAACACACACAGAACACTGGAGGAACTCACCAGGTCAGGCAGCATCTATGGAAAGGAGAAGATGGGGTAAGTATGGATGCATGGGAAATGGAGGAGATGCGGGTGAGGGCCCATCAGTTCTTTAAAGAAGGAGGACATCTGTAATGTCCTGGAATGGAAAGCTGCACTCTGGGAACAGATATGACGGAGGTAAATAAACTGAGAAAAGGGAACAGCATTTTTACAGGGGATAGGGTGGGAAAAGGTATAGTTGAGACAACCATGGGAATTAGTAGGTTTATAGAAGGTGTCGGTTGACAGTTTATCTCCAGAAATGGAGACCTCCTCCCTCACCTCCATTCAGGACTCCAAACAGTCTCTCCATGTGGGATAACACTTCACCTGGGATTTTGCTAGGATCATCTATCGTGTCTGGTGCTCCCAAGGCAGCTTACTCTACATCGGTGAGACGTATCGCAAATTGGGGGACCGCTTCGTCAAGCACCTCTGCACCATCTGCCACCAGCGGGACTTCTTGGTGGCCAAATATTTTAAATCCAATTCCCACTCCCTTTCTGACGTGTTGATCCAAGGCCTCCTCTTGTGCCAAAATGAGGCCTCCTTCAGGATAGATGAGCAACAATTTATATTCCATCTGGGCACCCTCCAACCTGATGGTATGAATATCGATTTCTCCTTCCGGTGAATGAATTTCTCCTCTTGTCCTTTATTCCCCACTCTGATTTTTCACTTCTTCTCACCTGCCTATTAATTCCCCCAGGTCCCCTCCTCCTGTTGTCCACTCTCCTCTCCTATCAGACTCTTTCTTCTCCAGTCCCTGATCTTTCTCACCCACCTGGCTTCACCTATCAGCTTCCAGCCAGCCTCTCCGCACCCCCCAACTCATCTTTTTATTCTGGCATCTCCCCCTTACTCCTCAGTCCTGAAGAAGGGTTAGGGCCCGAAACATCGACTGTTTACTCCCTTTCATAGATGCTACCTGACCTGCTGACTTCCTCCAAAGTTTTGTGAGAGGTGCTAAATAACATTTTACATTCATGCACCCAGCTTGATATGTCTACACGTAGGAGTGTCCAACTGAATGTTAAGTACGCTGCTCCATTAACCTGACCCCCAACACCTCTCTTTATCTGCAGATTTGTACATCGGATGGTTCACCTGGCAGGCCATCACGATCTAGTCCCCATGTTATTCTGTTTAAAATAGGATTTCCAGCTTTGTCTTTGATGTTTGAAGATACTTACACAAAATGGCATTATAGTTAATAAGATTTTTATGAAAAGACTGACAGTTATGTAATAAGAAATAGTAAGAAGTGCACTGAGTGAAGTTGTTAGAATTATGTGGTGTTCGTGTACTGACTGAAAATATATAATTTCAACAAAAACTGCCAATGATAAATCAGCTGTGTTAAGGTTTAGTGTCTGATTATTTATTGTAGTTATACACACAATGAAATATCCTATTAGCTCCCAAATGAAGTAAAGAATCTAATTTAAAATTGATCTTGTTTGTCTATTATTCAGTTCAGAGGCTTAGAACATAAAGAACCAAAAATAATTACTGAAGAAAGACATGTGCCAAGTTATCCATGGTTATCTGGTACATGCTTGAATTTCCATGGAAATATATTAACTAATATACCTCTTGATGGTAACAATACTGAGGAAATTGCCTTTTGTACAGAATTTAACAGGTTCAAGTTTGGAAACAAGTGAAAAACTGCTTATTTCTCAAGTAAAACTCTCAAGAAACACTCCAGCGATGACACCGGAATACCCTTTGATGTAGTACTGGAGGCATTCGCTTTGGGAAATTCCCTGCAATGCCCATCAACACTAGAAGCCTCAAAGATTTTACTTTGTTTCTGAAAAAGATTCTGATGAGTCTCTGAAGAAAGTGGTAGCGAAGCAGTTAGTGCGACATTATTACAATTAGGGGCGTTGGAGTTTGTATTTCAATTCTGATGTCCTGTCTATGAGGGGTTTGTACATTCTCCCCATGAATGCAGGGGTTTCCTCTGGCGGCTCCCGCTTCCTTACACATTCCAGCAACATTCCAGTTAATACGTTAAGTGGTCATTGTAAATCGTTCTGTGAGCGGGCTCGGGTTAAATAGATGGGTTGCTGGGCAGAGCAACTCGTTGGGCTGGAAGGGTTCCACGCTGAATCTCCCAAAAAACATAAAACATAGGCCAAAAGCTTAAAAAAAGACTGACTTTTTGTTGGTCACATGCTTCAGTAGAAAATGGAATCAAATTCATTGCAAAAAAATTGTTCAGCCTTATTAAATGAATGTAATTGATAGAAGTCTTAAGCTTATATTAACACCCACTTTTGGGCATCTAAATGCTCCGTAGTATATCATTAAAATATACAATTTCAAACTTTGCACTGCATGCATATTTATCTTGGTGGCAACATGTATACAGGTAGCAAACAATGATAAGTTACTGCCACATTTTAAATGTGATGCTAATATTGATTAATAACAGGTTTAAAACTGTCATATTTACTCCACCTCCTTTATTCTGGATTCTGTCCCCTTCCTTTCCAGTCCTGAAAAAGGATCTTGGCTCAAAACGATGACTGATTATACCCCTCCGTAGATGCTGTCTGATCTGCTGAGTTCCTCCAGAATTTTGAGTGTTACTCAGGAGCTCTGGCATTGAGAAATTAAATATAAATACAAGAGAGTTGAGTGGTTGAGTGAACTTGGCCTTTTTTCCTTGGAGCGACGGAGGATGAGAGATGACCTGATAGAGGTGTATAAGATGATGAGAGGCATTGATCATGTGGATAACCAGAGGCTTTTTCCCAGGGCTGAAATGGCTAACACGAGAGGGCACAGTTTTAAGGTGCTTGGAAGTAGGTACAGTGGAGATATCAGGGGTAAGTTTTTTACACAGAGAGTGGTGAGTGTGTGAATGGGCTGCAGGCGACGGTGGCAGAGGTGGATACAATAGGGTCTTTTAAGAGACTCCTGGACAGGTACATGGAGCTCAGAAAAATAGAGGGCTATGGACAGTGTTCCCTCGAATTTTTAGTAGTCAGTGTGTGCAAAAATCTTATGTTGTGCAAATATTCTTCTGTGACAAAAGCATGTACGCACTGAATGCACACACATGGCACAGTTTACGAGGGGTAACTGATAAGTTTATGGCCTAAGGTAGAAGGAGTCAATTTTAGGAAACCTAGCACATTTATTTTTCAACATAGTCCCCTCCTACATTTACACACTTAGTCCAGCAGTCGTGGAGCATATGGATCTTGGACTTCCAGAAAGTGTCCACAGCAGGGGTGATTCGTGGCCCAAGATAGAAGGAGATGAGTTATACAGCTCTCATTGCATGCACATGCAGTTCAACTCTTTGAGTGATTATGCAGAGAGTTTGAAGTTAATAACTCATCAGGGGTGATTGTTAAGTGCGTGACCTAAGGTAGAAGGAGATTGTTAGTTTTTCTTGCATGGAAAATTTGAAATCATTAAACTGATAACTATTACAGTATTTTCAGCTAGAAAATCATCATATTTTAGACATAAGACATTAACTTGTTCATCGTCAGATGTGAAGTCGCAATCTACAATTGCGGAGAAATGAAAAGCTGACCATTCTTGTACCTCATCTTCAGGAAACTTTTCTTCTAAATGAACACAAAGACTACTTATAAAAGTCAACAGCGAACTTGTATCTACTGTGACATTTTCTTCACGTTGTTGGCTTAGCAAAACTTTAACTTTGTCACTCCATGAAACATTGTCTCCCAGATACTGCTTTCTTATCTTGTTAATTTTGCCTCACGCAAAATGAAGTGAATCAATCGGTGTCAGGCCACTCTTTTGCAGAATCTTGCACAGTGCAGCCAGTTCATCAAAGACATCACTTAAAACCTGTAAAGCTACTTCAAAGTGATGTTTATCAAAGACATCATTTAAAACCTGTAAATTTCTTTTGCACTTCACGCCCTTCGCTTCTTTTGAATTTGACATAGTGAATCAATTTTTTTTCAATAAAAACTTAGTAAGCTATCTACAGGATTTGAAACAGATCTTTGTAAACTTTACGATATGAACACTGTCCGCCAAAGATGGCTGCCACAGTGATGCAGCTGTACAAGCCGGAACAGGAAAGGTGAGGCGACATAAATTAGTGACGTGCATTGTGGTATTTGAAAAACTAACTAACTAGTTAACAGAAACATTTAGCTAGAAGATTATTTTCAATAAGTATAAATATTAATTACTACATTATTTTAGGTAACTAACCTTTTGTGCACACATTAATTTTCTTTGTGCGCTGGTTGAAAAACCTGTGTGTGCGCACACAGCTTAGAGGGAACATAGGCTATGGGTAACCCAGGTAATTTCTAAGGTAAGGACATGTTCGGCACAGCTTTGTGGGCCGAAAGGCCTGCATTGTGCTGTAAGTTTTCTATGAGATTTATATTAAGCTTTTCCAAGTAGTTGCCTCCCTTAGATAATTTCTTCCATCTACTTCAAGGTATTTTTTCTTTGCAATTGAAGGTTATTTAGATGCATTCTTGCTTCTCAGTGAGAAGATTATGGGTAAAAGTCCTACCTCATACAAAGCAACACACACAAGATGCTGGAGGAATTCAGCAGGTCAGGCAGCATCTATGGAAATGAACAGATAGTCGACGTTTTGGGCTAAGACTCTTCTTGAGGACTGAGAAGGAAGGGGAAAAATGCCAGAACAAAAAGGCGGGATAAGGGAAGGAAGCTAGCTGGAAGGTGATAGGTGAAGCCAGGTGAGTGGGAAATGTCAAGAGCTGGAGAAGAAGGAATCTGATAGGAGAGGAGAGTGGACTACAGGAGAAAGGAGGAGAGGATGCAGGGGGAAGTAATAGGCAGGTGAAAAGAAGTAAAAGGTCAGAGTGGGAAATAGAGGAAAGGGAGTGAGGTAAATTTGTTTACCGGAAGGAGAAATCTATAGTGGCATGCAAAAGTTTGGGCACCTCTGGTCAAAATTTCTGTTACTGTCAATAGCTAAGCAAGTAAAAGATGATCTGATTTCCAAAAAGCATAAAATTAAAGATGACACATTTCTTTAATATTTTAAGCAAGATTACTTTTTTATTTCCATCTTTTATAATTCCAAAATAACAAAAAAGGAAAAGGGCCCGAAGCAAAAGTTTGGGCACCCTGCATGGTCAGTACTTAGTAACATCCCCTTTGGCAAGTATCATAGCTTGTAAATGCTTTCTGTAGCCAGCTAAGAGTCTTTCAATTCTTGTTTGGGGGATTTCTGCCCATTCTTCCTTGCAAAAGGCTTCTAGTTCTGTGAGATTCCTGGGCTGCCTTGCATGCACTGCTCTTTTGAGGCCTATCCACAGATTTTTGATAATGTTTAGGTCGGGGGACTGTGAGGTCCATGGCAAAACCTTCAGCTTGCTCCTCTTGAGGTAGTCCATTGTGGATTTTGAGGTGTGTTTAGGATCATTATCCTGTTGCAGATGCCATCCTCTTTTCATCTTCAGCTTTTTTACAGACGGTATGATGTTTGCTTCCAGAATTTGCTGGTACAGTGGCTGCAACACCAGTCCAAAGCGTGATCAATCCACCCCCATGCTTAACAGTTAGAACATACCTTTTCTCATTGTGGCCAAAAAGTTCTATTTTAAATTCATCAGTCCACAGGACTTGTTTCCAAAATGCATCAGGCTTGTTTAGATGTTCCTTTGCAAACTTCTGATACTGAATTTTGTGGTGAGGACACAGGAAAGGTTTTCTTCTGATGACTCTTCCATGAAGGTCATATTTGTGCAGGTGTCGCTGCACAGTAGAACAGTGCACCACCACTCCAGAGTCTGCTAATTCTTCCTGAAGGTCTTTTGTAGTAAAATGGGGGTTTTGATTTGCCTTTCTAGCAATCCTATGAACAGTTCTCTTGGAAAGATTTTTGGTCTTCCAAACCTCAGTTTGACCTCCACCGTTCCTGTTAATTGCCATTTCTTAATTACATTATGAACTGAGGAAACGGCTACCTGAAAACGCTTTGCTATCTTATAGCCTTCTCCTGCTTTGTGGGCATCATTTATTTTAATTTTCAGAGTGCTAGACAGCTGCTTAGAGGAGCCCATAGCTGCTGATTGTTGGGACAAGGATTGAGGAGTCAGGGTACTTATGAAGCTCTGAAATTTGCATCACCTGGTTTTTTCCTAACGATGACTGTGAACAAGCCATAGCCCTAACAAGCTAATTAAAGTCTGAGACCTTGGTAAAAGCTATCTGACAGCTCAAATCTCTTGGGGTGCCCAAACTTTTGCATGGTGCTCCTTTCCTTTTTCTCACTCTAAAATTGTACAAAACAAAAATAATACACTAATCTTGCTTAAAATGTTGAAAAGAATGTTTCCTCTTTAACTTTATGACTTCTGGAGATCAGTTCACTTAACTATTCACAGTAACAGAAATTTTGACCAGGGGTGCCCAAACTATTTCATGCCATTGTATATTCATGCCTTCAGGTTGGAGGCTACCCAGATGGAATACAAGAGGTTGCGCCTCTACCTTTAGGATGGCCTTATTTTGTCTCAAGAGGAAGCCATGGATCAACATTTCAGAACAGGGATGGGAACCAGAATTAAAATGTTTGGCTGCCGGGAAGTCCTGGTTGTGGTGGATGGTGCAGAAGTGCTTACAACCTTTGCTGATACTACAGTACAAATACAGTGCTTCATTGCCACATCTTAAAGGAATGTAGCATAGTCAGTGAAAAGTAAATGTTTCCTCTCTGGAACATCAGTCACAGTGTCACAGCCTGGGCATACAGAGAAATTCTGGCTGAAATCAAGGTCTCTATTCCTTCAGGATGCCCTCCATTCTATTTCAGCTAAATTGGATGGGCTGATAGTGTGGTCGAGCCGCCTGGAGCCTTACCTGGTGAGGAAAGGGTATGCCCTGTGGGCCCTCCTCCACCTGACGCCAGCTGAGCAGTGCAACTACAAAGCCCTTGTAGTGGTGCTGGAGTGTCACTTCGGAGGGAGCGACAAGGGAAGAACTGGGCAGCAAACAGCGTCGTGTGGGAGAAAGCCCGGGGACGATCGCAGCAGATCTGCGCCACTGCGCTTGGCACAGCTACCCCCAGTTCCCTCCCACGGCCCAGGAAGAGCTTGCCCTCCGTGCCGTTGTAAAGGTGCTGGTACCAGAGAGCCTTCAGCAGCACGTTTGCCTGACATCACCATCATCGCTGGCCAAGGCGCTGGCAGAGACAGAGAGGGCAGAAGCAATTTTAGCCCCGCCCCCAGGCATTCCAGCGTCACTCTGCACCCCGCGAGCCAGGGCTTATGTCACCGAGGTGCAGGAGGAAACTGATGAGGAGAAGCCAGTGAGGCAGGTACGGCCAATGCCGCACTGACCCTACCACGGGCCACGGTGTGATCTCTACCAGCAGGGTGACGAGGTAGGCCATTTGGCCCGGATCTTTTCCATTCCAGCGCCACGCCACAGCCCAGCGCAGCCATCGGAAAAGGCCAAGTGGGCAGCGCCACCCAAGATCTCCGGCAGAGTTCGTCCATTATCGCCTCTCCAGGTGGGCAGTTTGGGTGAACAGCAGGGCTTGTACGTGGAGGGCATCAGATGCCATGGACACGGGGTCAGCCATCACCATCATCCATCCGGGTGTCCTCCCCAACAAGGACCTGCCACCCCTGCCCGGACGGGCAGCGTCAGTGCTCCAGCTGGCTACAGTCACTGGCGATTGTGCGGCTCTGAGGGGGATGAGGTGACTGCGCATCGCGGTGAGGAAAGCCACAATGGAGTACAGAGTGTGGTTAGCCAACGTGTAGGAGTCAGTGATCATCGGCGACTTTCTGTGGGCTGTGGCCTGCAATCTTCTGCCTTCCCTGAAAGTCTTAACATATTTACCAATCAAAAGTGTATCGATTTCTGCCTCAAGACACCTCATGACTTGTCCTTCACTGCACTCCAGCTGAGGAAATCCCTCCTCATCCCAGTTTCTAACTAGATAATAAATAGATAAGCATTAAATATCAGGGACTCTTCATCTCATGTTGTTGACAATTATTTATTTATTTATTTTTATTTCTATTTCTCTTTGAATTTGCACACCTTGTTGTCTTTTGTACACTGGTTGGACGCCTAGTTGGTGTGGTCCTGCATTGATTAGCAGTTTACAGCACAGGATCAGGCTATTTGGCCTTCAGTGTTGTGCTGAACCTGCTAAAACGCAAATCATAAACAGCCAAACACTAATGCCTCCTACCTACACCATGTTCATATTTCTCCATCGTCTTTACAACCAGGTGCCTATCTAAACGTCCCTTAAAAACCTCTAATGTAGTTGCCTCAACCATCATAGCAGACAGTGCATTCCAGGCATCCACCACTTTGAGTAAAAAACTTACCCCTCACATCCCCCTTCTCACTTTCAATGCATGTCCTCTCGTATGAGACATTTCAACCCTGGGAAACCGATATTCTCCGTCCACTCTAACTATACTTCTCATAATCTTGTAAATCTCTATCAGATCTCCTCTCAGCCTCTGACACTCCACAGAAAACTACTCAAGTTTATCCAGCCTCTTTTGTGATAGCACACGCCCTCTAAACCAGACAGCATCCTGGTGATCCTCTTCTGCACCCTCTCCAAAGCCTCAACATCCTTTCTATAGCAGGGCCACCAGAACTCTACACGATACTCCAGAGGTGGCCTGACCAGAGTTTTATAAAGTTGCAACATAACCTCCTGACTTTTGAACTCAGTGCCTCGACTAATAAAAGCAAGCATTCCATAAGCCTTCTTCACCACCTTATTGACCTGTGCAGTCACCTTCAAGGAGCTACAAATCTGGATCCCAAGATCTCTCTGCTCAACAACACTGTTAAGGACTTCACCCTTAGCAGTGTACTGTGTCCTTGCATTTGCCCTGCCGACATGCAACACTTTACATTTATCTGGATTAAACTCCATCTGCCATTTCTCAGCCCATATCTACAACCGTTCTATATGGTGTTGTCTTCTGCACCTTCCACAACTCCACCAATCTTGTATCATCTGCAAATTTATTAACCCACACATCTACATTTTCATCCAGGTCATTTATATACATTACAAACAGCAGAGGTCCCAGCACAGACCCCTGTGGAACACTACAAAATACAGACCTCCAGCTTGAGTAAGTCCCTTCAACAACTACTGTCTGTCTTCCATGCGCAGGCCAGTCCTGAATCCAAGCAGCCAATTCGCCGCAGATCCCATGCATCTTAATCTTCTGGATTAGCCTCCCATGAGGGACATTGTCAAATAACTTATTAAAATCCATGTAGACAACATCCACTGCCCTATCCTCATCAAAAACTCAGTCAAGCAGGTAAGACATGACCTGCCCACACACGAAGCCATGCTGGCTCTCCCTAATTAGGCCATGAGATTCCAAATGCTCATACAGTATATCCTATCCCGAAGAATTTTCTCCAGCAATTTCTTGACAACCAACATGAAACTTACCGGTCTATAGTTCCCAGGATTTTCCATTGTTCCCTTCTTAAATTAGCCACTCACCTGCCGGTCCGATCCTTCCCTTACCGACCTGGAGTTCTGGTTCCCAGCCCACTGCAAAACAGGATATTAGTTCCCCTCCAGTTCACGTACCACTCGTCCGTTTTGTGCAGGTTGTCCCTTCCCAGAAAAAGGTTCCAATGACCCAAGAACTTGAAACCCTGTCCCCTGCACCATTTCTGCAGCCACTTATTCATCCTATTCATTCCACTATCACCCCATTCCTACCTGTACGAGCCCATGGGACAGGGAGTATTCTGGAGATTACAACCTTGGAGGTCCTTCCCTTTGGGCTCTTTTCCAACCCTATATACTCACTTCGTAGGACCTCTTCCTCTTTTTCTGCCTACGTCATTGGTACCAATATGTACCATGACCTCTGGTTGTTCTCCCTCCCCTTTGACAATATCCTGCAACCACTCTGATACATCATGGACCTTAGCAACAAAGAGGCAACAGACCATCCTGGTGTCTCTTTTGCAGTCACAGAATCTTCTTTCTGTCCCCCTGACTGTCAAGTCCCCTATAACTACCGCATTGCCTAATTTTGCCCTTCCTTGTCAAGCCTCAGAGCCAGCCACAGTGCCACCAGCCTGGCTGCTTGCTGCTGTGATCCGATGGGACATGTCCCCCAGCAGTATCCAAAAGGGTATACTTGTTGCTGAGGGGAATGGTCACAGGGGAACACTGCACTGACTTCTTACCTTTACTTCTCCTGGTGGTCACCCATCTACTGTCTGAAGCCTGTACTCTAGGTGTGTGACCACCTCTTCAAAAGTCTTGTCCATACTATCCTCAGCCTCCTCAATGATCTTGAGTAATTCCAGTTCCAGCTCCAACTGTTGTAACCCAGTCAGTCAAACGTCGAAGTTGGGTGCACCTCCCACAGATGTAGTCATCAGGGAAACCATCAGGTATCCTACATCTGATAGGAGGAGAATTCCATCCTCACTACTCTATACCAAAAAAGAAAGAAGGCTTGCCTTTTCTTAACTGTGCCTCCGCCTGATCACACTGAAGCCTGTTAGGCCAAAGCATTCACACTCTATCACTGGCACACTCCGACAATGACCGCTCTGACAATGGCCTCTCCACTTGAGCCTACCTCCTTTTATTCGCAGCTGAGGTTAGGCCTCTGATGCTGACACATTCCATTCTATTATAATTATTATTCCATTATGGATTTATTGAGTATGTCCACAAGAAAATGAATCTCAGGGTTGTATATCATGACATATATGTACTTTGATAATAATGTTTACTTTAACTTGAACTTTGGATATCCCTTTATTCTGAGGCTGTGCCTTCAGATCTTGGACTTTCCTACTAATGGGAAAATCTTGCTTCTCAGTAAGTACTGTTGTTGAGGGGTGCTATGTGAACACAGGGCCATAATTATTTACCTGTGCAAAAGGTATAACTGGTTTCACTATTGGTTCTATACTTGTTTACTTGACCCCATCAAAATTGGTCACCTACCTACAGGAAATATGTCAATAGGATTAAAAGAGTGCAGAGAAAATGTACAAGGATAAGTCAGGACTTAAGTTATAGGGAGGGGTTGTATAGGTTGATAAATATATACACACTTATCAGGGATATAGATAGGGTAAGTGCAAGCAGGCTTTTTCCACTGAAGTAGGGTGAGACTAGAACTACAGGTCATGGGTTAAGGGTGAAAGGTGAACTGTTTAAGGAGAACATGAAGGGAAACCTCTTCGCTCAGAGGGTGGTGAGAGTGTAGGATGAGCTATCAGTGCAAGTGGTGGATGCAGGTTCAATTTAAGAGAAATTTAGATAGGTACATGGGTGGGAGGGGTATGGAGGACTATGATCCAGGTGCAGGTCAATGGGACTAGGCAGATTAATTGTTCAGCATGGACTAGATAGCCTGAAAGGCCTGTTTCTGTGCTGTAGTGTTCGATGACTCGATGACTCTAATGACTTCATTCAAGCTAGGAGGATTCCATGAGATCTCCCTCACCCCCCACCCCGCCGATCCTTCAGAACTCCATCAAGTGCAGGCCCTGATCCATCAAACACTCCTCATACATTAAGGTTTTCATTGCGAGGGTCATTCTTGTGAACTCCCTCTGGCTCCTTTTCAGAGCCATCACGTCATTCTTAAATACGGGGCCCAAAATTGCTCACAATATTCCAAATGCAGTTCTGACCAGCACTTTATGCTCTTATGTTCTTTCTTTTATAAAACAATTCCATTCTGCACCTTTTTACGTATAATTGCTCCTACAGATGATTGTTTGGTTTTGCTGAGCTGACCAGCTGGTTCTGACATCCTTGTAATTCTCCAGCAAGGAAAGAAAATGAGAATTGCAAGGAATGGAAAATCAGATGACAGCAGCTTTTTAATCGCAGACAAGCTAGAACAGTGGTTATATATTAATGTCCCAATGTAATTTCCTGTTGATAGTGTGCGACTGATGAACAACAAAACTCTATTACACAGGCTGCATGATATCTAATATCATTGATATCTTGTTGCCACAAATTGAGAACATTAAATAATACAAAGTTGCTCCTCTTGACAGCAGAGTTTATTTTTCCACCAATCTTTTCTTCACTCAGTGGCCACTTTATTAGGTACCTCCTGTGCTTAATAAAGTCACCACCAAGTTTATATTTGTGGTCTCCTGCTGCTGGAGCTTACTTCAAGGTTTGACATGTTGTGCATTCAGAGATTTTCTTCTGCACACCACTGTGATTTTGTCAGCTTGAACCAGTTTTGAAATTCTCTTCTGACCTCTTTCATTAACAAGACATTTTCCCCACAGAACTGCCACTCACTGGACGTTTTTCTATTTTTGCGCCATTCTCTAGAGGCTGTTCTGTGCGAAAATCCCAGGAGATTTGCAGTTTCTGAGATACTCAAGCCACCCCACCTGGCACCAACAATCATTGCACAGTCAGAGTCACTTAGATCACACTTGATGTTTGGTCTGAACTTCTTGACCACATTGGCCTACTGTTATGCATTGAGTTGTTGTCACATGGTTGGCTGATTGGATATTTGCAGCAATGAACAGGTATACAGGTGTAACTCATAAAGTGGCCACTGAGTATATGTGGCAAAAGATATTCAAACACTACATTCATTCTGAACACTAGAGATTCTACAGATACTGGAAATGCAGAGTTACACACACAAAATGCTGGAGGAACTCAGCAGATCAGGCAGAATCTAAGGAGAGGAATAAAGAGTCAACGGTTCGGGCAGACACCCTTCATCAGGACTGGAAAGGAAGGGTGAAGGAGCCAGAATAAGTAGGTTGGGTGAATCTGGGTGAGGATGAGGGGGAAACTGGGAAGTGATAGGGGGAAATGGTAAAGAGCTGAAGAAGGAGGAATCTTATAGGAAAGAAGACTGGACCATTGGAGAAGTGGAAGGAGGAAGGGCACCAGGAGGACGTGATAGGCAGCTGAGGAGAAGAGAAGGGGTAAGAGGGAAGCCAAAAGGAAGAATGAAAAGGGGGTGAGGGAGATAGCTGGCGTTTATTCTGCATTCCTAGACTGGATGCAAAAGGAGTTCTGGTTTGTAGCAATTTGTAATGCATAGTGCAAATCCATTCTTAGTGCCTAATTGACTGGTTTGAATCAGAACGCCATGTCCTGAATGATTTGCTCACAAAGGGCTTGCATTTAGCACCACGTAATGAGTAAATTCAGCCCAAAGTCCAACCTATTTAACAAAACACTGATAGGTTGGCCTCTAGGCATCACCTGAAGCTACCTAATAATTTAAGCACTCAATGAGTAAGTATTCTCTCCACCAAGATAATTGAATTTAATAATTGGGTGAATACTCAGCATGCATAGGTAATCGGATATGTACACAATTTAGCGTGGGAGAGTGATTCTGGACTAGCAGATACTAAGCAACAAACACCAAGTATTGTCTGACCTAGAACATTCCACTGGGCAGATATGGGCAGTGTTAAACATTTCCCTCTGATAACTCATTGTAGTATTGATAGCCTATCAAGCAAGATAATTCCTTCAAAACTTATTCATGCCAAAGCATAGATAGAACCATTAATAACCAAACGTGTGATTATAGTACAAGGTTTTCAGAACTAGTTACATGCTTGGCTGATTTCAGGAGCTCTGATTCATGATAATAAGTGATGTTCTGAAGATCATCCTGGTGAGTTGCCGGTCCAAGACCCAGATAGGATCATGAGATTGTATGGGGTTTGTCAGGGGTTGGACAGGCCATTATACTCTTTGGAAAATGTGGATGAAGACTTATTCATCTCAGTCTTGCAATGAAATGAGTTTCAGGGCCTGAATGCTATGCACAGACAATACTAGTAAGCTTGTTTAATACTATTAATCATCAATCCTTTTCAAGACTATTTCTTCTCTTCTTAATCCCTTAGTTTCAATGGTTAGGCCATAAGTAGAACCAAATGGGACCAATGGCATGCCATGTAGGGTTTTTGAGATCCAATAATAATATCCTTTCTCACTTTGTAAATCAGACAATGTTAGCTTTTTGTATTTATTGACTCCAATATACTCCGAAGTATCAGAGTGAATCAAAAGCTTTACTTCAATATGTTTGCACTTCATTTCAAACAAGTAGAACAACCCTAATTGTGCTTTAACTATGCATTCATTTTGTTTGCCAGAGGTTATATTAAGATTAAATTTAACTGAAATAAACAGTAGAAATATAACTTGAAATCATAAATTTTAATGGAAGACATTAAATTGTACTTATAGATTGTTACAAATTGCAGCCAGTCATTGCCTTAACTTTATATTTGTTTATTTAAAAGTTTAGATAAAATCTTGTCTTCTGGCCTCAGAATTTGTGCAACAGATCTTTGTAACCGTTTAAATGCTACCTTTCTGCATTTAAGTATTTATTTTCAATTACAGACCTGTAATTTGATAGCACACCAAAAGGACATGTGTAAGGCTTGAAAAGCTCGCCCCAGTGGTATCATCATGCCTTTAGTTTCTGGAAACTGTACAAATGCTGCCTTCACGAGCAAATTAAGGTTAGCAAGGATTAACTATCAGTAACCCTATCAGCTCCTGTGTAGCTGATACAACACCCAATGACACAACCTATCAACGGTTTTCTGAAGAAGGCTATCTGTTTAATTCTGTGATACTTAAGCATCAAGATAGAGTAGCTATGCTCAGTTTTAGCTCTTTGTGTCTGTTTCTAATGCTGTTTGGTCTAAAACCCATCAATCACCTTCCGTTCAGGTGATGTGCAGCATAGGGTAGTCAGATCATTTAAATCAAACAGGTTAGGCAGCAAAATGCGAAGAATTATATTAGGCCGTTAATTATTGTTATAACAAAAAGTAAAAGTTTAAGCTGAAGATGTTACTGACATTTGTAAAGAACACTAACCCTGATCTTTGAATTTTGAAAAGCCTTATAGTACAATATATACAGGAAATGAAAACTGTTCAGTACAGCAGGAATATACTTATTGAGGGACGAAATAAAGAGAGAAATTAAAGTCAAAGTCTTAAACTCTTTTTCAGAATTGATTGAGTGAATCCCTCAAGGCTGTTCAGTTTTATTAGCCCTGACTTTACACAAAATATCACACTGGTAAACTCCAGAAGTAAGAACCATGAAAAGTCGAGAAAGAAAAGAGTTCTTTCCGCCAAGGGAGAACTGGAACTTATTGAAATATGCTTCTTTATTGCATCCATCAAAAAGCATAGTGAATGAAACCATTTTCAATATCATGTATCAGATATTAAGAGCAAGGCTCCAATGTATTTTTTTCTAATTAACAAACAATATGAGAGAAATTTGCAACACACATAAAAGTTGCTGGTGAACGCAGCAGGCCAGGCAGCATCTCTAGGAAGAGGTACAGTCGACGTTTCGGGCCGAGACCCTTCGTCAGGACTAACTGAAGGTAGAGCTAGTAAGAGATTTGGAAGTGGGAGGGGAAGGAGAGATCCGAAATGATAGGAGAAGACAGGAGGGGAGGGATGGAGCCAAGAGCTGGACAGGTGATTGGCAAAAGGGATATGAGAGGATCATGGGACAGGAGGCCTAGGGAGAAAGAAAGAAAAGGAGGAGGAGGAGGGAAAGCCCAGAGTATGGGCAAGGGGTCTAGTAAGAGGGACAGATGGAGAAAAAGGAGAGAGAGAGAGAGAAAGAATGTGTGTATATAAATAAATAAATAATGGATGGGGTATGAGGGGGAGGTGGGGCATTAGCAGAAGTTTGAGTAGTCAATGTTCATGCCATCACGTTGGAAGCTACCCAGAGAGAAATTAGCTTTATTTCTCACATGTATATTGAGATGTTGAACAATACAACATTTACATCAATGACCAACACAGTCCAAATATGTGCTGGGGGCAGCCTGCAAGTATTGTCATGCTTTCGGCCCCAGCATGACATGTCCACAACTTACTAATCCATACATCTTTAGAAGATGGGAAGAAACCAGAGTACCCGGAGAAGACTATAGGGAGAATATAAATACTCCTTACAGAAAGGGGCAGGAATTGAACCCTGATCGCAGGCACTGTAACGTGATACGCTCGCTGCTACACTACTATGATGCCCATCTTAGACCGTTCCAGTCAGCAAACAAAGGTGAATATAAATCTGGTCCAGAAGCTAATGTACAACATTATTACAGGTTATGAGGTTCCTGTCACTTTGCAAAATAAATTAGGTAATGCAGCTGTACATTTCTCACATCCTTTCTTGGTGTCACTGTGATGATTTTCTTGCAATTATTGCATCTGTTGCTACAGAGGGTTTTTATAGTTGCATTGAATGTCCAGGAGTCAGGACCAAGCATACAGAGGTCATCCTCTCTGAATGGTTTCTTATCTGAGCAGCTGCTCTTACAGTGCTCTCATCAGATGATAGCAGACTACAGACTTCCCCTTAATTCACTAGTATAACACCAAACATAGAAAACTATACTGATAAGGAAGAAGTTTGTTACTGCGACTATTTCCAGCATCAGCTGGAAATAATGCAAGTGTGTGAGATTATGAATGTCTTTGAATGGATCGAATTGGACAACACTACTTCCTCCATGTTAAGAGTCAGCAATCTGAGTGTCAAATGAATATTTTAAAGAATGGGGTGAGGTTACAAAATGTCCTTTAAACCAAGTGTTCTTGTAGCAGGAAATGATTTATCACCAAATGACAATTGACGTAGAGACTGATGTGTATTCTATAAATATAAATATTTTGAAACTGAAGTTCCAATAAGAAAAAGATTAAGGATTTAGGATTACTCTTAGATGGTCTGGTAAAGAGCTACCATTGATACAATGGGACAAATATCCCTTTCCATGGTGTAAATTTCCATTATTGCTATGAACATCAAGCTGTATTTCGGAGAACAAGAAGTATTAACTGTCTGTAAAAATCCCTATAATATCACTTCCAGCTTAAAAGTCATCAGCCTTTCGATAACATTGTCCCCCTTCTATTGGATCGTATTCAGCAACATACAATGTAATAGCTCATAAAATTAGCATCTTGAACCTTTGCATTCACAGAGGCATTCAAGACATCTCAGCGTAAGATATGATCTCCTTTGAACCCAGATCCAGCAGCTCTACTCCAAAAAGCTGGAGGACAGCTTGGGAAGAAAGTACTATAGGCAAACACCTTGCATCTAACTTAACAGCTCAACAACCAGTCTTCAAATTGCCGTGAAGCACACAGACAAACCTGTGCAAGATAAGAACTGATCGTGATCATACTGGCCATTTAAGCGGCACCTGACATGTCACCACCTATCTATCCACTGGCACATAATACTATCTGGTCCATGATACAACATCTTGGAATTACATATGCTGAAAACACAAGAGACTCTGCAGATGCTGCAACTCCTGAAGAACTCGGCATGTTAGACAGCAACTCTGGAGAGGAAGGAATAGTCGAGGTGTCGGGTGAGATCCTTCAACAGCATTGGAAAGGGAGGTGGAAGAAGCCAGAATAATATAGTAGGGGAGGAGAAGGAATATAGGCTGGCAAGTGATACCAGCTGAAGGGGAAGATAGGTGGGTGGGAGAGGGTGGATGAAGTGAGAAGCTGGGAGGTGTTAGGACATTAAATTAGTTATGGGATTTTAATTTGCTGCGTTTGCTCTTAAAAGTCATGTGAAAGACTGTCTCAAAATTATTCTCAGAAGTGCAATTTTTGTTCAATGAAGATGACAAGGAAATATGTCTTCATTCCTTTCCTTTATAACTACCTTGGGTAAATGCTGCGGCAACTGTACAATGACAGACAATATTAATCATAGAAATGTAATAATGACTGCAAGATAATCTACAAATGATTATCATAAAGTAATGCTGTCAATATATAATGCACAAGTGGAAGATTATAGCAAAAATCAAATTATTGTGGTATTGCTAACAAATATAATAGTGAACCTCTAGTCATTTGCAAATGTCAAAATATCGAGGCTGGATCACTGCATTTAAGTTCCAACAGCACGTTTTGTTTCTTGCAAAGATCTAGCAAAATTCTGCTCCTTTTGATTTCTGTTAAAAATCACTGTTGGTGTCAGCTAAAAATGAGCAGTTGTGAACTGTTAGTGAAATGGAAAATCAGACAAAATGAGCACAAAGTTTTGTCATACACTTAATGGCCACTTTATTAGGTACACCCATACATCTGCAGCTAATGCAAATATCTGATCAGCCAATCATGTGGCAGCAACTCAATTCATAAAAGCATCAGGATGGGGAAAGAAATGTGACCCAGGTATGTTTGACCTTGGAATGTTTGTTGGTGCCAGACAGGGTGGTTTGAGTATCTCAGAAACAGTTGAACTGGAATTTTCACACATAGCAGTCTCTAGAGATTACAGAGAATGGTGTGAAAAACAAAAACCACCCAGTGAGCAGCAGTTCTGTAGGTGAAAATGCCTTGTTAATGAGAGAGGTCAGAGGGGAATGGCCAAACTGGTTGAAGCTGACAGGAACGTGCCAATTACTCAATTAAGAATGTGTTACAACAGTGGTGTGCAGAAGAGTATCTCTGAATGCACAACATGTCGAACCTTGAAGTGGATGGGCTAGAGCAGCAGAAATGTATGAACATACAAACAGTGGCCACTTTATTCAGTGCAGGAGATATCTAATAAAGTGACCACTGGATAAGCATGAGACAAAATAGGATTGGGAAGAAGATTTGTTTCTTTTGCTTCAATGAGAGAGAAAGCCATTCAGACATCCATGAAGTGCAAAGAGGTTCATGTAAGCAGCGAGATACCCAAATTTTCAATGCAGTTCAATGCAGGGCTTGACCTACCTGGAGAAACCGGATTGACTAGGACTTTTTTTCCCTGTAGTGCAGGAGGCTAAGAGATACTATACAGTATCATAAATTCATGAGGGGCAAAGATAAAGCGAATGGTCACAGTCTATTCCACAGAGCAGGGGAGTTGAAACTGAAGGGCGGATTTTTAAGTTGGGAAGAGAAAGATTTAATAAGGATTTCAGGGCAACTTTTTCACACAGAGGGTGGTGGGTGTATGGAACAAGTTGCCAGAGGAAGTGGTGGAAGTGGGTAAAATTACAATGGTTGAATGACAATTGGACAGCTACATGAATAGGAATTGTTTAGAGGGTTATGGGCCAAATGTAAATAAATAAATCTAGCCCAGCTAAGGAAATTCATTGGCATGGACAAGTTGGGCTGAATGGCCTGTTTTCATGCAGTGTATTGCAACCCTTGGAATCAAAGCACACTAATTACAAATAATTTCAAGAGGCACATTGGAAACAACAACATTTTTTGAGTATCATTGACTGTAAAGATAAAAACAGGACAGATAGCAAACATAGAGACACAAGAAACTGCAGATGCTTTAATCTGGGGCCAAAAAAACACACTGCTGCAGGAACAGTTGTAGAAATCTATTAAAGTACTGTGCAAAAGTCTTAGGCACATAAATATAACTAGGGTGCATAAGATTTTTGCACGGTACTGTATATGTGAAAATGGAGCGGAGAGCAAGTTTGTAAATCTGGTGGGATCAAAGGACGCTGGGAGTTTGTGAAACTCATAATAATTTCAACCTCTAATAGAAAAAGAGTTTTTAAAAATCTCACCAAGAACAGGGAACCGTTTAATGTACTTTTAAATTATTTTAGTGTAAACTAAGATCAGACATTCACACCTGATTGTGTCAGTGCCAGTTTAATTGGCTATTGGACAAGGGTCTGACTGTGTCTGTATAACCCATTCTACTTTAGCCCACATGATCTCTTCTACAAAGTTCATTGGATTGATTTTCTCTGTGTTCTAGCTATTTTGCATAATGTTCACTACACACTAACTTTCTGACTTTCTGAGAACTACACCTTAGATACTCAACCATCAGAAAGCACTCTACAGCAGGGATTCCCACCTTTTTCTATGGCATGGACCAATACCATTAAGCAAGGGGTCTGTGGACTCCAAGTTGGGACCCCCTGCTCTACAGCCTCAGTTTTATTTCCATACAAAAATGCATGCATTGCAACAACAGATATTCCATCTAATGGTGCACTACTACTGGTCTTCAAATCAGTTTGCTTACATAGTACAAGGGGTGATTGATAAGTTCATGGCCTAAGGAAGAAGGAGTCAATTTTAGAAAACCTAGCACACTTATTTTTCAAAATAGTCCCCTCCCACATGTACACACTTACTCCAGTGGTCGTGGAGCATACGGATCCCTTCTTTGTAGAAGTGGTCCACAGCAGGGATGATTGATAAGTTTGTGGCCTAACGTGGAAGGAGAAGAGTTATTAACTTTAAACTTTCTGCATTATCACTCAAAGAGTAGATCTGCACGTGCATGTAATGAGAGCATCTTGGACCTCCAGGTGGCCACAGCAGGGGTGATTGATAAGTTTGTAGTCTTTGGTAGACGGAGATGAGTTATACAGCTCTTGTTACATGCACGTGCAGTTCAACTCTTTGAGTGAAAATGCAGAAAGTGTGAAGTTAATAACTCATCTCCTTCCACCTTAGGCCACGATCTTATCAATCACCCCTGCTGTGAATCACTTCTGGAGGTCCAAGATGCCGATTTCTACAAAGAAGGGATCCATATGCTCCACAACTGCTGGACTAAGTGTGTAAATGTAGGAAAAACAAATGTGCTAGGTTTTCTAAAATTGACTCCTTCTACCTTAGGCCACGAACTTATCAATCACCCCTCGTAGTTGCAATTTCCAGGAATTATTAGCATCCCTGAGGTAGAAGGAAAGAAAATCAATTGCTCTTGCAAACACTAGTGCACCTGACTAGAAGCGTACTCCTTTAACTTAGAAGGCAAGACCTTCTACACTGAAATAATTTTATAGGATCATCAGTTGAGGTGTGACAACAGAGTTTAAAGCTTTTTGATCTGGAAGGTAGTAAGTCCACAAGGGGCATGAACTGATCTTATTTGTTAAAACTAAGTGGTAGCTCACCACATTAGTGGATGCAGCTGGATTATGGTGTTTGTTGGCTTCAACGTAATATAACCCCTCAACAATGACATACACACATAGGTCCACATAAACCAAGAACTCCCAAGATGACATTAACAAGAAAGTATGATCGAAACCACAGACTTGTAGAGACATTCCATACTCCATACAAGCAACAATACATCCCTCTATGTCATACATTGCTGCATTCATTGAACTCTTGATAGCGCTTGGGGCAAGTAAACTTCAGGCCCCATCACTAGACTTTCCCAAACCTTAGATAACATAATGTTTGCGCAATGTATTTAATTATAAGTGACATATTAAATTACATAATAATCTAATTTAGTTCCAAGTCCAGTGTCTGTGAATAGCGTTCAATTGTAGCCTAATGTCACTTTTATCCTGTGATTATTTTAATATCATGTAAGCCTCCTAATGTTCAGGGTTTAATTGCATATAGCACTGGTGCAGGGTCACAGAGTCATAGAAAAGTGCATCATAGAAACAGGCCCTTCAGCTCATCTAGCCCATGTTAAAACCATTTTAAACTGCCTACTCCTGTTAACCTGCACAAAGACCATATCCTTCCATCCTCTTACCATCCATGGACCAAGCCAAACTTCACTTAACTGTTGAAATCGAATTCATATGCTCCACTTGCACTAGCAGCTCATTCCACACTCCCACGACCCTCTGTTCCCCTTAAACTTTTCACCTTTCACCCTTAATCCATGACCTCTCATTGTAATCCTACCCAACGTCAGTGGAAGAAGCCTGATTGTATTTGCCCTATCTATAACCCTTGTCATATTGTCATGTTCAAGTAACTGATCATTTATTTTTTTAATTGTTATTGATTCCATGGACAGCATCAGAGTTCCAAAGAGCTTGGCAAATAATGCATTTGCACATAGATTTTTTCATCGTTTAATAACAAGTTTCTTCTCATAGAAATACTACCTCAGGTTAATATCATTTCATCCTTAGCAGCTGATACCAGACCTGGATTTTATAGTCAGCTGTGAACAATGTTCGATCTCCTTTTAGTTTCAGGGATTTTCGGCGGACTTTCACACTCCCCGTCAGAATACAAAAGAACCAACACAAGGCAACTGGGGATCTGGAATCTGTGGAAACAGGATGAGCATCAGTGTTCCCTTAAGCAGCCAGACTGAAAAATCCTTAACTGCGATGTAGCGTGCCTAAAACAGAAAATATATCTGAATACTAATTCAGTATGTTACCTGTGCAGAAAGAACAATGAGAGCTAAATGAAAATACAATTATAGGAGTGAGTTAAGAGTCAAAAATAATTTTAAAAGACAATATTTTTTACTTTTACAATTATTTCAAATATGAAGCAATAAGATTCAATATTTGTGAAAGTAAATTTTAAGAACAAAGCATATGTTTACCCAAAATTATGATTGATCATGCCATTCAAATTGTTTTCAGTTGAATGGACAAATTCTCTACCTTTTCCAGATTGGTTGGCATCTATTAGGTAACAACCCACAGCTGATGTCATTATGCCCATGCAAATATGAAGATTCTCAGCAATACATGTACATGTGCAGAGAAATTAATTCACTCATGAACTTCCTTATTATTGTTGATAATTACAAATGTACATCATTGAAACATTACTGTTCTATTTATGTTTTAATAGAATTGGATGACGATTGTCCTCACTGCAAAATCCAGCCCATTAAAGTTCAACCAATGATTTTAAACAAGCATTCACTCATTTAATTTATAATAAAATTCAAAGATGAAACAATGGCACTTTCTGTCTCCATGGTAATGCATGTACTCTTCTCAGCTGAGGTTTAATCTGTATTTTAATTAGCAATGTCCCAACCAATTATTTTTGTAATGGAGTATTCCATTATTGAAGTAATTAATCTAATATTCAAACCTAGAACAAATTCAATGAGATGCCAACACACTGCAATTTAAGACAATGAACATACAATAAATCAGAAAATGGAATGATGTAATTCCAGATCAGTTGAATTTCTTAGGCAGTGCATTTCAGTGCAGTAAGTCACAAAATCAGAAACGTACCTGAAGAAGTCATCTAACTTTTCAAGATATAAAATCAGTATTCAAAACAGATTTAGTCACAAGTACTTTTCCCTGTATAATCTCAAATTGAAAAGAGTATTTATTCAGGAAGTAAAGGATCAATGAGGAACAAATTGTGAGCTTTGTTAAGTAGTGCTCCATACTGGTGCAAATCCACACTGTCATCATAGAGCACATCCTCACATTGGCCATTACAGCCTGGTTTGCCGCTGCATCCTTTCACAATACATGCCAAGTCAGCAGAAAATGCTATAGGCTGCAGTCTGCCATCAATACGGGTCTTGTACTTGTCTAGGACAAAGGAACAGGCAAGTAAAATCATCACGGACACTACCCACCCAGCAAACTGCCTTTTTCAAAAGCTTCCTTCTGGAAAGCACTATAGGACTATTAAAACAAAATCTTCACACCATCTTAAAAGTTTCTTCTTCTAGGCGGTTAATCTGATCAACCATTTTAGTTAGCCCCACCCCCCTCTATTACCTCAGTCACTGCACTGCAAATCCTTTAATCACCTTTTTATAATGCTGTTTACATCGTAAATACATGCTAGTATTTATGTATTCATGCAGATCTTATTCCATATCTGTCCATTTACCTTTGACTCTATTTTTTACATAATTCTTTATTCATTATAATTGTTGAATGCATTTTTTGCTTGTTGTGCCAACGTAGTAAATTTCTGATACATGTAAGTATATATGCTGAATAAAGTTGATCCTTGATGTAGATGTACTATTCAGTAGAGTCATACATTGCAATTAACTGTAAGTACAATGTATGCCAGACTTTCTCTACCAGGTAGGCACGTTCTGCTATTTTGGAGAACACAATGCAGAAACATAATACGGAAATTATTAATGTATTGACAGTGAAATCTTTCACTTTCATTTTTGTTCTTCTGGAAAAGTGACAGCAAAGTTGGGAGCACAGGAGAATTCCAGGTGTGCAGTTTAGTATAGAAATTCTAAAGATACTCCACAATTTTCCCACTTCTACAACTTAGTTTACGACATGGAAATAGTGTGAGCTGAAAAAATTATTATGAGACAGGGCCTTTGAAATTGGACAAGGCCCTTGAGGACTATGAAAGTAGCAGGGGAGAATTTAAAACGGAATCAGGAGAGTTAAAAGGGGCCGTGAAAAAGGTTTTGTGATTAGGATAAAAGAGGATCTCAAGGCATTTTATACATACATTGAAAACAAGGGGGTAACTAAGGAAAGGGTCGGACAACTCATCAAAGGAGAGAAATTATGCCTGGAGCCAGAAGAAGTTTGTGAGATATTAAGTTAGTATTCACCATGAAGAAGGGCATTGAGAATAGCGAGATGAAGGAGAGTGACAGTGTCATTTTAGGGCATGTTATCATCAAGAAGGAGAAGGTCTCTTAAAGAACATTGAGTTGGGTAAGTCCTCATGTCCTGATGGGACCTATCCCAAGTTATTTAGTGGAGATTGCTAGGATTTGACAGAGATCCTTGTTTCTTTTTTTGATCACAGTCAAGAACCTGGAGGGCTGGAGAGTAGTCAATGTTGTATCCTTTATTTAATAGAGACAAGCCATTAAATTTTAGATGTGTGAGTGATACATCAGTGGTAGAGAAATTATTGGTTATGAACTCCTCACATCTGGAAAAGCAAAGACATGAGAGATAGTTGGCATGGCTTTGTGCAGGAGAGGTATGCCTGTTTAGCTCCAAATGTAAATGTGACAG
The DNA here is from genome assembly GCF_030028105.1 of Mobula birostris. Classification (NCBI taxonomy): domain Eukaryota; kingdom Metazoa; phylum Chordata; class Chondrichthyes; order Myliobatiformes; family Myliobatidae; genus Mobula; species Mobula birostris. The sequence goes on from NC_092388.1 coordinate 17,795,602, forward strand.
TGTAAGCGTTTACATCTCTGTGCTATTTCCTTCAACTTTCATACTGAATCCAACCTTCTCACCTATCCAGCAAATCCCTGTGGCATTATACTGAGGGCTACATCAGCACATATATTGTTGTTCAGGATGCTGGAAAAATACTTTTTCTATCATTGACATTTCCAGGCAACCTCGCAGGATATTTCTTGCATTTCTTGCTGTCCTCGTGTCCTTGAAGAAAGTAATTGTCATTCTGGTTATATCTCTTTAATGTATTGCTTTTTGTATGAAACAGTTAAGTGAAGGGAGGAAGAAAAGGGGAGGGAGAGAGGGAGAGAGAGAGAGAGAGAGAGAGAGAGAGAGTGGGAGAGGGAGAGTGAGAGAGGGAGGAGAGAGAAAGAGAGAGTGAGGGAAAGAGAGAGGGAATTTATGCTCTATAGCATGGAGGGATTCCCACAGGTTTTGGGAAAACTGTGAAATGGCATGGCCTTAAAGCTCCATATGACAACTCCATCAATTTTATGAGTGGGAAAGGCCTTCATTTGATCAATGTCTAGCTCTTGTGTGATGTCAATCATTTTATTATACAAGTACCCTGACAGGGAGATGTCGTGATGGCAATCCACCATACCAGTCTTAATGATTCAGAACCAAGCATCAGGGTGGTTGATTGATGGTCAAGGATTTATCCCCTGCTGCCATGGTTTCTGTTTCCAGTAAGGCATCTATAACAGAAAGTGAATAAATAAAACAAAGCTAGTGAGATTAAAATGAAGTTTCATCATATTAACCATGGACATTTTAATTTTTTTACTGATTTTTTAGAGTGCTGACATACATTCCTTGAAGACACAATTTTTGTTCACAATGTTCACAAAAATTGTCCAGAAAAGTTTAATTGTTTGAGGAATGGAACAAGAAAAATATAAAAGTTGGACAGAGATTTGAGAGATGTGGGGTAGTTCCTCAAAATTGATCCTTGCATTCAAATTATCCTTGTTCTGTTTGCCTTTCGCTTGCAATGTCAAGAAGACTGCTGCATAGATTTGTAGCTCCATCAAATGCTAAAGTTAGAGGAGCTCTCACTCTCAGCGTCAACAGAGTCTAACAGAATCTGTGATCATCTCTACAGACAGTGGCAGAATTGAACCTGGATCACTGGTGCTGTGATAGTATTATGCTAACAGCTATGCTACAACACCACGCTTGTTCAGCATCTGGATCCTGTCCTGTCTTGCGGTTGGCGGACTATTCATGAGCATGGGTGCCTGCTAGGGAAGAATGGAGCTTGTTCTGCTGTTGTTGTTTGGCATTGTTCTGCCAAGCATTGTGATCCCACCAGGCTTCACCTGTCACATTCTAGCCATCATCCTTCCCCTCCCCCCACCATTTTATTTTGGCATCTTCCCCTTCCCTTTCCAGTTCTGAAGAACGATTCAGCCAAAACAGTGACTATCTATTAATTTCCCTAAATGCTGCTTGACCTGCTGAGTTTCTCCTGCATTTAGTGTGTGTTGCTTTGGATTTCAGCATCTGTAGATACTCTCATATTTACCATTATAGAAGTTGTTTGATTTCTGTTGAAGAGACAAGCCAATTCTGTACAGATGACTTGTTTGCACTAATCTTTTGTTAGAACACAAAGCACAGAATAATACAGCACAGTGCAGGCTCTTCAACCTACTCTAAGATCAATCTGTCCCTTCCCTCCCACATAGCCCCCCATTTTTCTTTTATCCATGCGTCTATCTAGAAGTCTCTTATATGCTCCTAATGTATCTGCCTCTAACACAACCCATGGCAGTGTGTTCCATGCACCTACCACTCTATGCTTAAAAAACATACTTTGATATCCCCAATCTACCTTCTTCCAAACACCTTAAATTTATGCTCCCTCATGTTAGCCATTTTCACCCTGGGTAAAAGTCTCTGGCTGTATACTCTATGCTTCCTATCGTCTTGTATACTTTTCATTCTCCTTCACTCTAAAGAGAAGATCCCTTGCTCAATGTGATGAAAGCCCGTCACTAACTATGGACGGCACATGGCACACTTGGTAAAACACTCATCCCCAGCAGTAATAGTTACCGGGTCTGAACCAGAGCTGCTGCATGGAGCTGTCGCATGGAGCTGTCTCATATAGAGGCAGCAGCAACCTGCACAGGTGTGCTGATGGTGGAGGATACCATCTTTAATTGAATAATTGTGTTAATTAGCCTTTGGTTGTCTAGGGGGAGGGGCTTAGCAGTTATAAGCCCCAGGTTACCAAGGTTTTGGGGTTAGTTTTCTTTGGTGTTTAGTCTGAGGGTGGCTATATATATATATATATACACACACACATACATACATACATACATATATATATATACATACATATACATATATACAGAGAGAGAGCGAGAGAGATAGATAGATAGTTTTCAAGCCATCCGGTTATTTTTCTTAAACAATTGACCCACAGTTTTTTGTGACATATGGTGGCAGCGGCAGGATTCGAACCCACGCCTCCGAAGAGACTGGACTCTAAATCCTCAACCTATCCTCATAATTCAGGCAGTGTCCTGGTAACTCTCTGAAGCTTTCACATCCTTCCTATAATGAGGCAACCAGAATAGAACACAATGCTCCACATGTGGGGTAACCAGACTTCTATAGAGCTGCAACATCACCACACAGCTCTTGAACTCAGTTCTCTGACTAATAAAGGCCAATACAACATAAGCCTGCTTAACCAACATACCAGCTTGTCTAGGTAGTAAAGACAACAATAACCTTCTTTGTGTGCCTTGGCCTTAGTTTCAATTTGATTGAAAAATAATCAGCAATGAGACAATACTATTTATGAAAGAAAGTAAGGTAAAATGCATCATAAAATATCAGACGGACTTCAACTGAGATACCTGTTAGATAGGTATCCCAGCCAATTCCTCCAATTTTCTCTAAAAGCTTCAAGGGTTCATTTATTATCAAATATGTATACAGTATACAACTCTGAGATTCTCCTTCAAATAGCCACAAAATAAAGAAAACCATGGGAGTGGGTTCAAAGAGAAACAACAAACCCCAAAACCTCCTCCCCTGCACGAAAGCACAACAAGAACAATAGCCCCAAAATCCCCCTCTCCGCACCAAGCGCAACAAGAACGTCAGCCTCCAAGCTCCCCTCACCCCCTGTACAAATGCAACAAGAACACTGACCCCCAAATCTCCCTCACTCTACACACAAAAAACTAACAAAATTGCAGCAAGAACTAAACTACACATATCAACAGAGGATGTGAAAGGGCAGCTGCTGCTGGGTGAAAGAAACTAGATAAAATGTCTATTAATTATGTCTATTTTTTAAGACCCATTAAAAATATTGACTATTAGAGTCTTGAATCATATAAATATTAAGAATGCAATTTTATTAACATGGACAGAAGACATGCAACATGCATCATCCATGATCTTTTAAGGTTCTTCAGCAGCGAACAAAATATTTAAACAATGCAAAGATTGAAAAGCTACCTGTAATCATTCCATAACATTAGCATAAAATGTTCAAGGAAAATGGAGAAGAGCCCAATTTTCAGACTAGTGCTATTTGCTACAATGGAATCCTCATAAATAAATATGTGGCAGGGTATGTTCCATTCATTAATGCTGAGGAAAAAGCAGGTATAAGAACTCATAAGCAAAACATTGTGTGTTTTGTTACAGATTAAATTTCTGTTGAGTGGTGTTAATACAATTTTTTTTATTAAAGCCCTTCAATAACTTTACATAGTTGCATGTAAAACATGACAAAGAATTAATTTATTGTTTTGCCTCATATGCAATAAATTTGAAATATTGGTTTGCTTCCAATGTTACAAATGTCATTTTTACTCAACTTGTAAACTTGAAAATCATTTCTGAAGTGTTCCTTACAAGGAATTAAACATGATGTCTAAAATCAGAAAAAAAAATCTATAAACCCATCATTTACTTCAGAGACAAATCAAATTAATAGGAAAAATGACACTCTTCAAAACTTTTACAGAATGCATTTTTACAGGTCAGATAAATTCAGGTAGATTGACAAACTGTATTATGGCCCTTCCTTAAGGGCTAACAGAGAACATAGAACGTAGGAAAGTACTGCACAGGAACAGGGCCAGGATGTTGTGCCAAACCAATTAAATTAGTAATCAATAAGGATAAGGATAGCCTTGTAATAGACCACAAATTTTCTAATCCATTTAATTTCCATTCCCCTGTCTTAAAAAAAGCATATGAACATTTGAGTTGCGGAGTCTTGCATAACTGTTATTGTTAGTTGTTGGAAAATGAGTGGCAATACCGTCACCATGATATGGTTTGAGTAATAACAGTGCAAGCAATTCTGAATGCAGAATGCACAATCTCCTAATGTGTCTATCTCTCCCTCTACCTCACTCACTCGACATCCCCTTCTCCTCTGCCCATCAACCTGCTCTGGTGCATAGGAGACATTACACTGATACCTTGCTTGTGGTCAAGTTGCTTTAGAGCAGGGGTTCCCAACCTGGGGTCAAAGGACACCTTGGATAATGGTAGGGTTGGGAACTCCTGCCCTAGAGGACAGCTACACCCTTATAATTGAAAACAAAACTATAGCGGTCGTGTTCAGATGAAACTATTATGTTCATCTGCAGAGGAGCAAAAACAGTGGATTCTGATAAATTGGGACACATCAAGACCAGTAAAATTTGGCCAGTTAAGCAGCTGCCCCAATTAGCCAAAGTTTCATGGAAATAGTTAAAAAGATATCAAAAAGACCACCATTTAACTGAATAACAGATTATGTATTTAAAGGAAATACAGAACAAATTAGATCACTGCTAATAGTACTATTGTACTATAAAACTGTACTGTATTACTTTCTAATAGTTGTCAATGGATGAATCCACCAGTGTATGCTGCTGTGTTCTTTTGATTGACTATAAATGAACAAAATCAGTGCATGCTCCAAATACTCACTTTCGTTGTTACATTCAAGACGATTATAGATACCTTCAAATTCTTCGTAGTTTCAAATTTGTTGAAGTAGTGAAATCATTTCATTTTCGCTCCCAACCAATTCTGGCATCTCCAAGCCTCAATGCTTGAAACCACAGTGAGCAAAACATTTCTGAATTGTCTTACTGCTTATTTCTCACCAACTACTTTTTGAACACAAACACACGCAACTGATGTTTAAAAATTGTTTCCTTTAAGCATGGTGTCGGGTCTAACAGCCACACATGAGCATGCAATTTACGCTAGTTAGAAACTGTTCGGCAAAAGTCTCCTGTCCCAATTAAGTGGCATAGTGTCCCAAATAAACAAAGTGAATCCCGGTTATTTTCTTAATTAGTTTGTGCTCCTTAAGAGTGTCCCAAATAGGTGGCCTAATGAACTGGAATCCACTGTATTAATTTAGATAATAGAATAATACTAATCACTGGTTCAATAAAATAAGCAAATTGAGAACATTTTCACTGATATTTGCTGTAACTTTCAGCAATGTAACATGTGGGTATAATGTATGTCGTAAGCAAGAAAACTGTAGTACTGTCAAGTTTCCCGAGGAAGAGACAGATACAGAAACATCAATTTAATTTTTTCATCAGCATCTGAACTAATATAATTTTTCTGTAGCATCAGGCTAAACTAGGGTCTCCCAAAATAAAAATCAGAAAATTCGCCCCCACCAGGACTGTATCTAAGTATTCATTTTGGGCATTGCAAGGAAGACCTGAATTTATCTCCTGGCCCTAATCACCAATTGAGAAGAAGATAAGACCTATTCTTTGTCTTATAGTAAAGGTTTTCCCAGAGTGCAGCTGGATTCTGAATTCTAAACTAAGCAACAATGAAGGGACAATGATATACTTTCCACGCAGGATACTCTGCAGCCAGAAATAATCCTGCAGGTGGTGTTGCTTCCACGTGCCTGGCTGCCCTTGTCATTCCTGATGTTACTGGAGTGCATTTTGTAAATAGCACAGGCTGCTCCCTCTGTGCTGCAGTGGTCAGTGGTGAAGGGAATGAACATTTAAGTTGATGGATGAATTGCCAATCAAGCAAACTACTTAGTCTTAGCTGGTGTTGAGTTTCCCGAGTGTTGCTGAAACTCAGGCAGAGAAGTATACAACCAAACTTAGTTTTCACCTATAAAAGATTGCTAGGTTATTACCTATGCAAGTCCTAGTGGAGACATTCCTGTTTAGTACAGCTGCTACCTGCAGTCATCAAAAAAGACCATTGGCACTTAAAGGCACATTCCTCACTGGGGGTAAGGCTGACGTGAAAGAAGCACATGGCAAGATGAAGAAACTATATACAATGGCTGGAGCAATGCTGGAAACAAATGACGATGTCATTAGTTCTGTAGGGATGGCTCCTAAAGTAAACGCACACACACACACACACACACACACACACACAAGCACACGCGCACACACACACACACACAAGCACACGCGCGCGCGCGCACACACACACACACACACACACACACACAACACACACAGCATCATTTCTATAGATAGCCACTGCTCAAGATCCTGCACATGTAATTCAAGGCTTAAAATGTATCATTAAAATGTAATTTGATTTATATCATCAAAAAGCTGTTGCAGGTAGAAGAGAAAGCATGCAGATGGAGGTGGACGTTGAACCCTTGGACACTACCTCACTTTTTTTAAATATACTGTATTTCTGGTTTTTGCATGATTTTTAATCTACTCAATATACGTATAATGTAATTGATTTACTTATTTATTATTTTTTTTTACCCTATATATTACGTATTGCATTGAACTGCTGCTGCTGGGTTAACAAATTTCACGTCACATGCCGGTGATAATAAACCTGATTCTGATTCTGTTTCTGCTACTTTTGAGCATATCAGCTGCCTTGACTGCATACAGGAGAAGCTCTCCTTGTAGATAGCAGCACTGCTAATGCATACATTAAGTGAGCTTCTCATCAGTTACATCCTGCAAACGATAAAATTCATGTTTTTGTAGCTGTAAGCTTCCTTCTACCTGTGAACTGCTTATCTGAGTAATAGAAGAAATTGGCTCCATACTTTGGGCAGCCTGAGCTGCCCCTGTCTAGAACAAGGGAAAAATATAAATAGGTACTTGGTTATTTACTTATTCTATTATCTACTCACCAATGCCCTTGAACTGTATGATTCCTCATTAATTGAATGTTAACTTGGAAAAGAAATTGGTTCTCTTTTGAGGGGGAATCTCAGCGAAATCTGAAGGTCCCATGTAGAGTGGATGTGGAGAGAATGCTTCTATTAGTATAAGAGTCTAAGATACTGTACAGGAACATAGCCCTCAGAATAAAGAGACCCCCCTTTAAAACTGAGATAAGGAGAAACTTCTTCAGCCAGAAGCAGCTGAATCTGTGGAATTTGTTGCTACTGAGGGCTGTGAAGGCCAAGTCATTGATTTGTAAGGAGGTTAAAAGTTACAAGGAAAAGGCAGGAAAATGGGGTTGAAAAAAGTCAGCAACAATTGAACGGCAAATCAAATTTGATATGCTGAATGGATTAATTCTTCTCCAATATCCAATGGTCTTGTGATCTTTCTTCTGCATTATTTTACTAATGGTAAGTAGTACAAAATTAAACAAGTGTTGACTATTAAGATACAGAGATGCAGAACCATATATGACCGTCAACAATGTCCTTCAGGAAGGTTAGCCTCCCTGGAACCTCCACCAATCCTAATCTTCCATTCTATTAGATCTCACATTCAATGGACCATCTCCATTGTTTCTACTAACTTCATGAGCAACCACCAAACATAAATTCCCTGTCCCTTTCCGAACTCAGAAAGGATCATTAGCTCTTCAACTCCCCAGTTTACCATTCCATCTCTACATGCACCCTCTCCTCTTCTCATGCACCTTCCTATGCAATCGCTGGAGATACAAAACTTGCCTTTTCAAATCTTCCCTTCCCTGCATCCAGGTGAAAGAACAAAGCCGTTGTATGTCCTTAATTTACTATCGTATTTGATGCTCACAATGTGCTTGCCTCTATACTGGAAAATATTAATATAGATTGAGGAGCACTTTGGAGAGGCAAAGATGGCAGTTACCTATCACTTTAATGTTTCCCACTTTTAGTCTCACTTTTCTGCCCTTGCTTTCTTTCACAGTTCCAGAGAAGCATAAAAATAAGTTTAAGGAACAACATCACATCTTCCAAATAGCATGTTACAGCCTTTGGACTGTACAAAGGCTGAGCCTTCTTGATATTGCTTGCGACTTCTGCTGGGAACACAGACAAAGTGCAGTGGTGGCCAGAGCAATTTCAAATGACCAGTCTTTCCAGCCTGCATCAGAACTGGCACCTTCTGATGAAGATCATCAATCTGTAACATAGTAATATCAATATTATTAAATAACTGCCTGTTCAATTGAAATAATCACTAGCTTTTTAAAGGAGATTAGCTTTGACTGTCACATGTGCATCAAAACATGGAAACATACAGTGAAATGTGTTGTTTATGTTAATGACCAATACAGTCTAAGAATGTGTTAAGGGCAGCCACGCTTCTGGCATTAACATAGCATGCCCACAACTTACTAACCCTAACCTGTACGTCTTTAGAATATGGGAAGAAACAAGAGCACCTGGAGGAAACCCATGTGATCACGGGGAGAACGCACAAACTCCTTATGGACAGCGGTGGGAATTGGGGAATTGGGCCCCTATCTTATAGCTGGTGCTGTAAAGTGTAACACTAACCACTATGCTATGACTCAGTAAAGGTTGTAGTTGTGTTGGTTTTCAATAACTACATGTAAAAAAAAATTGAACTAATGTTAAAAATTTATTAATTTGTTTATACCACAACTGTATTTAAATTAAAATGGAGCTTTTCCAAGAATTTGTTGATATGAATAAAAGAACTGGAAATTTGATTATTCAACACTGTGATTGACAGTGAAGAATTAATAATTGGAGAACATTTTAGACCTGGATTAGGACCATTATATATATAATGCCTGGATCAGATTTTGTGCCGTGAAGTTCAGTAATATAACTTCTGATTCAGTACAATTCAGAAATTTGATCCAAATTATACTTGGATCAAGTATGTATTTATCTGAAGTCAAGTGCAGCTAAAGAAAATATATTTCTCTCTGGCAAATCCACCCTTTCCTATATTTGATCAAATAACCAAGTCCCACTTGAGATTATTTCTGAGGCAGCTAAAGCAATGTATACCATGATGGGAGTAAAGTGTAATCATCCAATCCTCGACACTATTGATTTTAGGAGTACTTGCTATGACTATATAAATAAGCCATTTTTCTGCTTCTGTATTTGTGGTCGGTCATGAACCCAAAAAAAAATCTTCACAATCTGGCCCAAAGTGAATTATGCCCTGCAGAAATAAATTAATAAAACTAACACAGCCGGCTTCTCTGCCAACTTATTTTCACATTTCAAGAGCTTAAGAATATAAAATCAATAATCATTTAGTCATAAGGGTAAATGAACTGACATAACATCAAAGTATCCCCTTTAGCCATTCAACTTATTCTAGACAATTTATCTCATCAAAAAGCACTGGTAATAATCCCCTTCCACACAGAGACAACCAGCCACACAGCTGCTGTATTATCCAGCTGTAAACAAGTTTTGAGAAAATATTAAAAATCAATAGCTGTTTCCTTCTTTCAAATCATTTGGCATCTATCATAAATTCTTTTATATGATGGATAACTCTTGATTTAAAAGAAGGAAACAGCAATTGATTTTTAATAGTTATATCATTTAATATACTACACATGCACGGGTACAAATACATGCATTTATACATCTATATAAATGTGCTTTTTTGTACTTGTAAGTAGCGATATATTTTAATATATTTCAAAAAAACTAGATGTACGCTCAAAGGCCATTTTATTAGGTACCTCCTGTACCTAATAAAATGGCTACTGAGTGTATCTTTGTGATCTTCTGCTGCTGTAATCCGTCCAATTCAAGGTTTGGTGTGTTTTGTGTTCAGAGAAACTCTTTTGCACACCACTGTTGTAACACATGGTTATTTGAGTTGCTGTCACCTTCTTGTCAGCTTGAACCAGTCTGGCCATTCTCCTCTGACCTCTCTCATTAACAAGGCAATGTCGCAAACAAAACTGCCGCTCATTAAGTGTTTTGCTTTTGTTTTTCTCACTATTCCCTGTAAACTCTAGAGACTCTTGAGTGTGAAAACCCTATTTCTGAGATACCCAAACCACCCTGTCTGGCATCAACAATCATTCCATAGTCAAAATCGCTTATTTCCCTTTTTTTCTCCATTCTGATGTTTAATCTGAACAACAACAGAACTCTTTACCATACCTGCATGCTTTTATGCATTGAGACGCTGCCACGTGACTGACTGATTAGACATTTGCATTAATAAATAGGTGTACGTCTACCAAATAAAGTGGTCACTGAGCATATTTGCGAGAAAAGTTATGATCAATATAGGCTGCATTTGAGTCTACCACATTCACTTCAACACTTGAATTTATTTTTTCTCCAATATTTCTCAGAAATTTTAATTTAAACAGATTAAATTACCAAATATATTGTAATAGAAACTGCTTGTTTGGTATTGGTAGGCAGCCACAATGCTGCAACAAACCTAATGCAATTAAATCAGAGCCTTAGGGAGGAGAGAAAAGGACCAACACACACTCACTCTATGTCTTATAAAATCTGCTCTAATTCTAAAGTTAAATTCATTGAAACAACATAACGTTATATTTACATAAAGTAATGAGGGCTAAATCAGCCCTAAGCATACTGGAATAGGGTTGTCAAAGCAGGGTGGTGTAGGGCTAAGTACCTTAGAGTCACAGGAAGACACAGCACATAAACAGACTCTTCAGCCCACAGACCATCAAGCAGCCATTTTTAGAATAGTCATATCCTTATTCATTTCATTCTCCATACATCCCCGTTAAGTGGATGTGGAGAGTATGTATCCTTTAGTTGGTGTTGGGGGTGGGGGGGAGTATAAGAACAGAGGACGTACCCTCAGAATAGAAAGACAGAGAACAGAGATGAGGAGGAATTTCTTTAGCCAGAGGGTAGTTGAATCTGTGAAATTCATTGCCACGGACAGCTGTGGAGGCCAAGTCATGGTATATATTTAAAGCGGAGCCTGATAGGTCTTGATTAGTAAGGGTGTCAAAAGTTATGGGAAGAAGGCAGGTGAATGGGGTTGAGAGGAATAATAAATTAGCCATGATGGAATGGCAGAGCAGACTTGATGGGCCAAATTCTGTTCCTATGTCTTATGGTCCTCCCCCATTCATATACATTATAGGGCAAACTAAACTGGAATGCGCTGGCATATTTTCATGAATTTGGAGGAAACCAGAGTACCCAGAATAAGCTAATGGTCGCCAAGGGAACATGTAATTTCCACACAGGGCTGGAGATCAAGTTTGAAACTGGGTTGCAGGAACTGTGAGGATATGCAACTCTCTTGTAGAGCAAACACCACCTTAGGCCAACAGAAAATCTTGTGAGTCCTATAACAGAGACACAAGAGATCTGAGAGATGCTGGAAATCTTGAGGAACACACACAAAATGCTGAAGGAGTTCGGCAGATCAGACAGCACCTGTGGAGGGAAATAAACAGTCAACATTTCAGGCCAAAACCTTCATCATATTTGTCTGTTTCATTTTCAGATGATGGGAACATAAGATCAGAAATCCAATTAGCACCATGGGCCTGTTTAGCCATAAATAAGATCATGACTGATTTGTCACCTAACTCCATATACCTGCCTTCTCATGACAATCCTTTCCAATTTTGACATCAACAATTGATCAAACTCAAACTTAAGTTTAACAATTGACTGAGCAATTATTTTCATTTACAGAAACTTGCTCCAAATGTCGATCATCTTCCTGTAGATGTGCTTCCAAATCTCTCTTCTGGAAGGCCTGTCTCTAATATTTAGACTCTGCCCTTCAATCTACATTTCCCAATCAGCATAAAGTGTTTCTCTCCATCTATCACTTTGGGTCCTCTTCATCAAAGTATCATCAAAACCCATACATTAACTTTCTAAATTCTATGAAATACAATCATAGTTTTTATAAAGAGTTCTTGTTATTTAAACCAATTGATTCCAACTATCATTTTGATATATCTTTGTTGTACACTCTCCACTGTCCTTTTGGAGGTGCACTGCAAGGTTTTGTTCAGGCACACCTTTACTTATACTTACTTGGTACTCCAATCTTCTAAATATAAAAAGTTCTTTTAAATCAAATGTTCCTTTTGCTTCTTACTTATTTTTCTGTATCTGCCATGGTATGTTATTGATCACTCCAGACTACCACTGTTTTATTGCTTAGAAAGCCTTCTATCCTATCCCTTTCAAATCATACCTGCATGCACTGAAATCTTTGGGAGATTTGACAGCCACAGATAAGATGTGGTAGCCAACTTCACATGCCAGTGCATCCTATTCTAGGTTGCAAATGGCTATTAACATTTAGTGCTCTAGTATTCTGAAAAGTTTATGGGATGTCCTCATTCTTATGGCGCTGGAGTTATGTAGGGAGTAGTGAATGGCTGATTCTGTCCCTGTTCAATGGGTTTCCTCTGAGTTCCAAACTAGCATAAGTGCCACCAGACAGATCAGAGTCACAAAATGCAGATCACAGACTAACTCCATAACTGTTAGGGAGCAAACCTCAAGGTTTAAAACTTCATCCCCAATCTCTATGGTTCATGACACCCTCTTTATTACATAATAAGTGCATCATTCACCTGCTTTGAAATTTTCTCTAAATCTTTAAAGCATAGTCCTCCTAAATTTGGCAGTGGATCAGTACTGATATCCAAAGCTTTTTCTGTCAAAGCACTTTGCTGCCTCCACCAGATTTAGCAGGAGTCACCTGCCACTCATTTCCAACTCATCGCCTAGAGCCTATTTAAACTCAGCTCTCATGCACAGTCCTTTAGTAATTTAACTTTCATTTGAAAGAGAAGCTGGAAGGGATTTTCTCCCATTTCTCAACAACACAGGTGTGGAAATGCTGCTGGTGGAAACACACCTTTAAATTGGACTGCCAACTACCATAAAATGTCAGAAGAAGAAGAAGAAGAGCTGTCCTTTGTTCACCCATTGAACCAGCCAGCCTCTACCAATTGCTGGTAGCCTTTAGATTCTTTGTTGCCTTATTGTGTCAACTATCTGTTCTTTCTTGTTTTGTGGTCCCTTGTGGCTTGATATTTTGTAGTTTATTAGTAAAATATTGCTTACTGCTAAATCATATCTGCTGCTCTGCTTTTGGGTCAAGCCTACTCTACGCTCTTTGACATAGAGCATTCCAGTGCTAAATTATTAAACAATGGTCACAATGCTTACCAACTTTTTACCCAATAGTGTTTAAAATTATCAAGACATGTACTGCTATGCATTTTAATTTGCTGACCTGCAAAACGTTTCAATTTCCCAATACTGTAATGTAATAAGTTTATAAATTTGAATCACCACCTTCCCTAACCCTGGCAGAAACTTTGAACATTGAACAACAAAAGCAAGATGACTTATGGAGGAAGTCCTGTTCCATTTAACGTAGTTTGAGCATTGATGTCCAATTTACACCCAAGCTTAGTGTTTTCATGAAGAGATTTCAGCCTTTTATTGCATTAGAAAAGAGTATATGCACTGATCTGAGGCCTTCCCTCTTATGAACATCTTTTTTTGTACTTAAATTAAAGGGTTAAGGGTAGAATTGAAGTTAATGGATTGAATTTGAGGACCGGATCCAACATGCTGTGTATGCGTATTTAGCACTATCAATCAGGGTGACTTTCCAGATGAATTTAAATAAGGTTGAAAAAATGACTCTGTAACTTGGCTGCATTGTTGTGACTTGTCAGACACATTCTCTTCTAAAGACTGTCCATCACCTATTAATTTAACTATATGCATATACTGCATAAAATCCAAAAGAGTGGATCAAGAGATAAAATGTTTGATATTTTGGTACAATAAGGACGTGCTGAAAAACTAAAGCAGAGCCCAATAGTATTTCAGAGAGCACACATTTTAAAACTTGGGGGGTTGCTGGTTACCATCCTGAGACTACCTGACACTTATATCTGCCAACCACAATTACCATTCATTTCATCGGTCCCTTGGGAAAGAAAAAATTGACATTGCTTATGTCAACGTGTTATAGGTACATAACCTATCTGTCAATTATAAAGAAACCTTGATGACAGTTATGGAAAAGTCCGTGGCCTGAACTGCCTGAATACCCTTTAGGAGGATAGATTGAGATAATATATATTATATATATCATTGTGATGTTTTACTCATCAGTTTTCCAGTTACAGAAGTCAGAAACCCAGAAGTAAACAAAGGGACACACATCAAAGTTGCTGGTGAGCGCAGCAGGCCAGGCAGCATCTCTAGGAAGAGGTACAGTCGACGTTTCAGGCCGAGACCCTTCGTCAGGACTAACTGAAGGAAGAGTGAGTAAGGGATTTGAAAGTTGGAGGGGGAGGGGGAGATCCAAAATGATAGGAGAAGACAGGAGCGGGAGGGATGGAGCCAAGAGCTGGACAGGTGATAGGCAAAAGGGGATACGAGAGGATCATGGGACAGGAGGTCCGGGAAGAAAGACGGGGGGGGGGGACCCAGAGGATGGGCAAGAGGTATATTCAGAGGGACAGAGGGAGAAAAAGGAGAGTGAGAGAAAGAATGTGTGCATAAAAAAAAGTAACAGATGGGGTACGAGGGGGAGGTGGGGCCTTAGCAGAAGTTAGAGAAGTCGATGTTCATGCCCTCAGGTTGGAGGCTACCCAGATGGAATATAAGGTGTTGTTCCTCCAACCTGAGTGTGGCTTCATCTTTACAGTAGAGGTGGCCGTGGATAGACATGTCAGAATGGGAATGGGATGTGGAATTAAAATGTGTGGCCACTGGGAGATCCTGCTTTCTCTGGCGGACAGAGCGTGGATGTTCAGCAAAGCGGTCTCCCAGTCTGCGTCGGGTCTCGCCAATACATAAAAGGCCACATCGGGAGCACCGGACGCAGTATATCACCCCAGTCGACTCACAGGTGAAGTGTTGCCTCACCTGGAAGGACTGTTTGGGGCCCTGAATGGTGGTAAGGGAGGAAGTATAAGGGCATGTGTAGCACTTGTTCCACTTACACGGATAAGTGCCAGGAGGGAGATCAGTGGGGAGGGATGGGGGGGAACGAATGGACAAGGGAGTTGCGTACGGAGCGATCCCTGCGGAATGCAGAGAGAGGGGGGGAGGGAAAGATGTGCTTAGTGGTGGGATCCCGTTGGAGGTGGCGGAAGTTGCGGAGAATAATATGTTGGACCCGGAGGCTGGTGGGGTGGTAGGTGAGGACCAGGGGAACCCTATTCCTAGTGGGGT
The DNA here is from genome assembly GCF_030028105.1 of Mobula birostris. Classification (NCBI taxonomy): domain Eukaryota; kingdom Metazoa; phylum Chordata; class Chondrichthyes; order Myliobatiformes; family Myliobatidae; genus Mobula; species Mobula birostris. The sequence continues at coordinate 17,811,017 of NC_092388.1, forward strand.
GGTGGAAGGATGTAGTGAGAGCAGATGTACGTGAAATGGGGGAGATGCGTTTAAGAGCAGAGTTGATAGTGGAGGAAGGGAAGCCCCTTTCTTTAAAAAAGGAAGACATCTCCCTCATCCTAGAATGAAAAGCCTCATCCTGAGAGCAGATGCGGTGGAGATGGAGGAATTGTGAGAAGGGGATGGCGTTTTTGCAAGAGACAGGGTGAGAAGAGGAATAGTCCAGATAGCTGTGAGAATCAGTAGGCTTATAGTAGACATCAGTGGATAAGCTGTCTCCAGAGACAGAGACAGAAAGATCTAGAAAGGGGAGGGAGGTGTCAGAATGGACCAGGTAAACTTGAGGGCAGAGTGAAAGTTGGAGGCAAAGTTAATAAAGTCAACGAGTTCTGCATGCGTGCAAGAAGCAGCGCCAATGCAGTCGTCCATGTAGTGAAGGAAAAGTGAGGGACAGATACCAGAATAGGCACGGAACACAGATTGTTCCACAAACCCAACAAAAAGGCAGGCATAGCTAGGACCTATATGGGTGCCCATAGCTACACCTTTAGTTTGGAGGAAGTGGGAGGAGCCAAAGGAGAAATTATTAAGAGTAAGGACTAATTCCGCTAGACGGAGCAGAGTGGTGGTAGAGGGGAACTGATTAGGTCTGGAATCCAAAATGAAGCGTAGAGCTTTGAGACCTTCCTGATGGGGGATGGAAGTATATAAGGACTGGACATCCATGGTGAAAGTAAAGCGGTGGGGGCCAGGGAACTTAAAATCATCGAAAGGTTTAAGAGCATGAGAAGTGTCACGAACGTAGGTCGGAAGGGATTGAACAAGGGGTGATAAAACCGTGTTGAGGTATGCAGAAACGAGTTCGGTGGGGTAGGAGCAAGCTGAGACAATAGGTCGGCCAGGACAGGCAGGTTTGTGGATCTTGGGTAGGAGGTAGAAACGGGAAGTGCGGGTTGTGGGAACTATAAGGTTGGTAGCAGTGGATGGGAGATCCCCTGAGCGGATAATGTCGGTGATGGTGTGGGAGACAATGGCCTGGTGCTCCTTAGTGGGGTCACGATGGAGGGGTAAATAAGAGGAGGTATCCGCGAGTTGTCGCTGTGCCTCGGCAAGGTAGAGGTCAGTACGCCAGACTACAACAGCACCCCCCTTATCGGCGGGTTTAATAATAAGGTTAGGATTAGTGCGGAGGGAGTGGAGAGCACAGCGTTCCAAAGGAGTGAGGTTGGAATGGGGACAAGGTGCGGTGAAGTCGAGACGGTTGATGTCCCGTTGGCAGTTAGCGATAAAGAGATCCAGAGCAGGCAGAAGACCAGGGCGGGGTGTCCATGAAGAAGAGGAGGGCTGAAGACGGGAGAAGGGGTCATCGGTGGGGGTGGAAGAGTCCTTGCCGAAGAAGTAGTCTCGGAGACGGAGACGGCGGAAGAAAAGTTCCGCATCATGGAGAACACGGAACTCGCTGAGGTATGGGCGAAGGGGGACAAACGTGAGGCCCTTACTGAGAACAGAGCGTTCTACCTCCGACAGTTGAAGGTCGGAGGGAATGGTAAAGACCCGGCACGGATGAGAGCTGGGATCAGAGGGGGGATGGGGGAGGCTGGGGGTGTCAGTGGAGAGGGGAGGGTTGGGGTGAGAGGAAGATGGAGCCTCCGAGGGCCCAGGAGCTGACGATGGGATCTGAAGGAGACGGGATTGCAGCGTCCTTCTTCCCAGACCTCCTGTCCCATGATCCTCTCGTATCCCTTTTTGCCTATCACCTGTCCAGCTCTTGGCTCTATCCCTCCCCCTCCTGTCTTCTCCTATCATTTTGGATCTCCCCCTCCCCCTCCAACTTTCAAATCCCTTACTCACTCTTCCTTCAGTTAGTCCTGACGAAGGGTCTCGGCCTGAAATGTCGACTGCACCTCTTCCTACAGATGCTGCCTGGCCTGCTGCGTTCACCAGCAACTTTGATGTGTGTTGCTTGAATTTCCAGCATCTGCAGAATTCCTGTTGTTTGCAAGTAAACAAAGGGACCCATTTATGTTCACACCTAAACTCAGACATTATTGATGAGAACCAAACATGGCTTCCAGGGTTTTCTTAGCTGGGAGTATAACACAAGGTGTTGCTAGAGAGGGTACATCTTGCACACAACAAATATAAAATATGTAGGAATATAAAATAGCGAGAATAGATAAAAGTGTCTTTCTAGAATTGAAAGGATCAAGTAATTTTATTGATTATGGCTTCTAACCCAGTGTGTGCATTGAGTCCACTGTTTCGTTCTAGTATAATTAAATGTTTGTTCCCCCTGGGCTCAATAGAGTCATTGAGGCCTTCAGCAAATCCACCCAAACCAATTTCTACAATAATACCATTTTATTTTCTCCACATCGCTATCAAGTCTTCCCAGGATTTAAATAGAAAATAGGCATCCATTAGTCTCGTAAGACCATGGATTTGTGCCTTGGAAGGCTTCCAGGACACAGGCCTGGGCAAGGTTGTATGGAAGACTGGCAGTTGCCCATGCTGCAAGTCTCCCTTCTCCACGCCACTGATATTGTCCAAGGGAAGGGCACCAGGGCCAATACAGCTTGGCACCGGTGTCATCGCAGAGCAACGTGTGATTAAGTGCCTTGCTCAAGGACACAACACGTTGTCTCAGCTGAGGCTCGAACTAACGACCTTCAGATCACTTGACCGATGCCTTAACCACTTGGCCACGCGCCAACACTCCCAGGTTTTAACACTTATATATACACCAGGAACAATTTACAGTGGCCAGACAACTTACCAATCTGAATATATTTGAAAGGCAGGAGGAAACTGGAGAAATGGAGGCAAACATTGTGTCAAAGTAAAAGAAAGATCAAAGTAAGTTTGTTGTCAAAGTACATATATGTTATCACATACTACCCTGGTATTCATTTTCTTGCTGGCCTTTGCAGTAAATACAAGGAAACATAATAGTATCAGTGAAGAAACACACACAACAAAGATGGACAAATCAATATGCACAAGGCAAAAAACAATGCATATACCAAAAAAAATTATAAATTAATAAGCAATAAATACTGAGGACATGAGTTGAAGAGTCCTCGAAAGTGAAGCCATAGGTTGTGGGATTAGTGTTGGGGTGAGTGAAATTGAGTGAAGTTCAACACCAGGAGAACAAGAAAATTGCGTAATAACATTAGAAGTCAGAAATGAAGCCAGGTTGCTGGGGTTGTTTAGTAGCTGCTCCACTAAATGTGCCAATTCTCTGTGCCAATGCTTCCTAAAATATGTTGGAGATAGAAAATCAACAAAGTGGCAAAGGTTATCAGTAGATTTGATGGTTAAGTTAGAGATTATTGCAATACATCTTCTCAAAAGTTATATGCTTTATGTTTATATTTTAATAGTAATTGTCTTCAGTTGAAAATATCAGCACTGCTTTACAATTCAAAATGACTGGAATATCTTTGAATCTTTTAAAGGGAGCCTTTTTGTATTGTTATTGTAGGATTATGAAAAGCTCAGCTATTTCTGGTTGTAAGACTATAAGACTATAGGACATAAGAGAAGAATTAGGCCACGGCCCATTGAATGTGCTCCACTATTCCATCATGGGTGATTTATTATCCCTCTGAATCCCATTCTCCTGTCTCCTCCCCATAACCTTTGCTAGCCTGACTAACCAAGAACCTACGAACCTTTGCTTTAAGTATAATCCGTAGCTTGGCCTCCACTGCAGTCCATCACAATGAGTTCCTCTGGCAAAAGAAATTCCTTCTAACCTCTGTTCTAAATAGACACCCCTCTGTTCTAAGACTAGGCCCTCCAGTCCTAAACTTCCCCCCCCCATAGGAAATATCCTCTCCATATCCACTCTATCTAGGCCCTTCAGTATTTGATAGGTTTCAATGAGACCCACCTTCATTCTTCTAAACTCCAGTGGGTAAAACCCAAGAACCATCAAGCTCTCTTCATACCTTAACACTTTCATTCTTGTAGTCATTCTTGTGAACATCCTCTGGACCCTCTGCAATGTCAGCACATCTTTTCTTATATAGAGGGTCCAAATACTCCAAGTGCAATCTAACCAATGTCTTATAAAGCCTTAGCATCACATCCTTGTTTTTATAATTCTAGTCCTCTTGAAATGAATGTAACATTGCATTTACCTTCCTTACCACCATCTCAACCTGAAAGTAAATCTTTAGGGAACCCCGCACAAGAACTCCCAAGTACCCTTATACCTCCAATTTATTTTGTTTCTCCCCTTTAGAAAATAATCCACACCTTTACCCATTCTCCCAATCTAAGTCATTCTGTAGACTCCCTGCTTCCTCAACATGTGGTCGCAAATCCACCAATTCTGTCATCCAAATCACTGACACATCACATAAAAAGAAATGTTCCCAATACCGTCCGCTGCGGAACGCCACGATTCACTGGCAGCCGACCAGAATAGACTTGCTTTATTTCCACTCTCTGCCTCCAGCTAGTCAGCCAACCTTCTATCTTGCTTGTATATTTCCTGTAATACAATGGGGTCTTGTCTTGTTAACACCCTCCCAGTGTAGGGTGCCCTCTTGTTTCAAAACATCCGCCATCGTCCCTGTATCTAAAAAGACCATGGTAACACGCCTGAACGACTGGCGTCCTGTCACACTCACCTCAATAATAAGCAAATGCTTTGAGAGACTGGTCGAGGATTACATCTGCAGCATGCTACCACCCACACTGGATCCCCTACAATTTGCCTGCCGACACAACTAATCAACAGATGACGCAATAGCCACAGCTCTACACACCACCCTTATACATCTGGAGAAGAAGGATGCTTATGTAAGAATGCTGTTCTTGGACTACAGTTCAGTACTTAACACCATAATTCCCTCCAGGCTCGACAAGAAGCTCAGAGACCTTGGCCTTCACCCTGCCTTGTGCAGCTGGATCCTGGACTTCCTGTCTGATTGCCGGTAGGTGGTAAGAGTGGGCTCCCTCACCTCTGCCCCTCTGACCTTCAACACAGGTGCCCCTCAGGGCTGTGTTCTACCCATGACTGTGTTGCCATCCACAGCTCCAATCTGCTAATTAAATTTTCTGATGATACTACATTGATTGGCCTTATTTCAAATAATAACAATGCAGCCTACAGAGAAGAAGTCATCACCCTGACACAGTGGTGTCAAGAAAACAACCTCTCCCTCAATGTCGCAAAAACGAAGGAGCTGGTTGTGGTCTATAAGAGGAATGGAGATAGGCTAACCCCTATTGACATCAATAGATCTGAGGTTGAGAGGATAAACAGCTTCAAGTTCCTCAGCATACACATAAGATCTCAAGTGATCTGTACATACTGGCTGTGTGGTGAAAAAAAAACACAACATCACCTCTTTTACTTCAGACGGTTGGAGAAGTTTGGTATGGGTCTCCTCCTAGTAAGGAGGAGCTTAGGAGGGACAATGGCGCCTAAGGGCATCTTCGGAAACAGCTCTATTTCTATCTTTAATATCACCATTTTTCCCTTTTAAGGTTCTTTTGAAGACCTTGACCTGGAGTTACATGCTGACTTCAAATCTTTGCAGGAATGGGACCCACTCTCATGGTTTCTCAACTGGCCATTATTCGATATGCCAAGGTTGTGGGCTAGGAGACTAACTCACCTTCAGGGTTCCGGGATCTTGTGGTTCTGGAGACAGGCGGACCGAAGGTCGGTGTCTCTGTAGGAATTCGGTGTGTTGTTGGAGACGGAAGATCGGAAGCAGCGAGCTGGCTGCTGGCTGTGTGCTCAGAAAAAGTGACGCAATGGACTTTTAACGTAATAAATCAGTGAATTGTTTGTTATGTCTCCCCACCTCACTGTGAAACGGAGACATCTCATTTTTCCCTTATTAAGGTGAGAGAGCCTGTGGTATGTTGAAAACTGGGTCAACAAGTAGTCCTTGGGTACTGCAAGTCTGTGTCTTTGCTGCACACTTGAGTGCTCGGTGGTGGGTGCTGATGCTTTTTTTTTGCTGGTGGGGAAGGGGGAATTGTTGCTTTGCTGCTGCTTACGTTTGGGAAAGGGGAGATGGGGGGGCTTTGGGGTTCTAACATTTAACTGTCATTCATTCCTCTGTTTTCGTGATGGTTGCGAAGATAAAGTATTTCAGGATGCATATTGTATACATTTCTCTGACATTAAATGTAGCTTTGAAACTTTTGAAATCCTAAGGACTTTCTACAGGGGCACAGTTGAGAGCATCCTGACTGCCTGCATCACTGCTTGGTATGGGAACTGTACTTCCTCAATCACAGGACTTTACAGAGAGTGGGGCAGACAGCCCAGTGCATCTGTAGATGTGAACTGCCCCCTATTTGGGGCATTTACAGAGACAGGTGCATAAAAAGGGCCTGAAGGATAATTGGGGCCCCGAGTCACCTCAACCACAAACTCTTCCATCTGGGAAACAGTACTGCAGCATGAAAGCCTGGACCAATAAGCTCTAGGACAGCTTCTTCCACCAGGCCACCTGACTGATTAATTCACACTGATACAATTGTACTTCTGTGCTATATTGGCTGTCCTGTTGCACATACTATTTATTACAAATTGCACACTTAGACCGAGATGTAACATAAAGATTTTTACTCCTCGTGTATGCGAAGGATGTAAGAAATAAAGTCCATTCAATTCAACTTCATGTGTGACAGGCCTTCTGAAAATCCAAGTAAATAACATCCACTGACTCTCCTTTGTCTATCCTGCCTGTTATTTCCTCAAAGAAATCCAACAGATTCATTAAGCAAGACATCCCATTAACGAAACCATACTGACTTTGGTCTGCTTTAAAATCTGCTTTATTACACAACACCTAATCCAGAAATGCCTTTCCCCCAGTGAGCTCAACAACAAACTATTCAAAAAAAGCCATCTTGTATGCACCCTACAAATTTGCTTTCTTGGGATCCAGTACCAACCTGATTTTCCAAATCTACCTGCATATTGAAATCCCTCATTGCTCTTATTACATGCCCTTTCTATACTCCATTGAAATTTATATCCCCCATCCTGGCTATTGAATATAACTCCCATCAGGGTCTGTTTTGCCCTTGCAGTTTCTTGACTCTACCCACAAGGATTTTACTTTTTCTGTCTTTGTCACCTCTTTCTGAGGATTTGATTTCATTGTTTTAGCAATGGCGCCACCCCACCCCTCTACCTACCTGCCTGTCCTCTCAATACAATGTGTATCCTTGGACATTAAGTTCTCAACTATGATCTTCCTTCAGCTACAACTCAGTAATGTGCACAACATCATACCTGTCAATTTCGAACTGTGCTACAAACTCATCTACCTTATTGCATATACTGTGTGCATACAAATATAACATCTTCACCCATGAATTCATCACCCTTTTCAATTTTTGCCCCCATGTTACCCTTCAATTCATCCCACTGACTGCAAATTTGCCCTATCATTTACCTGTCCTTCCTCTCAGTCTCACTACACACTGCATCGACTTGTATACCAACTGCCCTACCCTGTCCATCAGTCTAATTCTTATCCCCCAGTCAACTTAGCTTAAACCCTCCCCAACAGCTCTAGCAAAACTGCCTGAAAGGATATTGGTCCCCCTCAGGCTCAGACATCAGCCATCCTTTTTGTAATCACAGCTATTAGGTCACAGAGGAAATAAAAGTAACATTTTGATTTTACCAGCTTAATTCAAAAACACCGATAGATATGCCACAAGCCTCATACCCTCAACGTGCAACACTTTGTGTATCCAATATGTTGAGTTATCAACGTACTGTGTGCTCTACTTTGCTTCCGCAAATTGGACGTATTGAAGGACAATATTTTTGCTGTCCTCTGTCATAACCTTCCTCAACGTATCTTTTCACCAGGCTTGATACGCAAAGCCAGAGCAGGGCAGAGTTCACATAAACTTTCTTCCTTCACTGACTGAAAGCTTTTGCAACATCCACTACCTGAAAAGTTGAGATTAGAAAAACCAAATGACTGGTCAACTTGAAGTATAATTCTTCATTTACAACTGAGCTGTGGTGAACCTGTCAATAATTACTGCTATTTTAATGTCTTTGAATAGTCATATTTTTATTTCTGTTTACCTTTATCATTCCTTGAGAACGTAAACCTCCTCTTTATCAGTTTAAGTTGATAAAAATAATCCTGATTTGATGGAGGTAGATGTGAGAGCACAGCGGAACATCTGGAAAACTTCTGAAATGACTGCTTTGCTATCGCTGTTACTGTGTGGTAACCGGAATCTCCGGAGCTGAAGGCCCCGAAATCCTCGACTTTACGTGTTTCAGTAGCCGGGGAGAGGTCAAAAGCGCTCGGCAGAGGATGGGGCTCGGGAGGCTGTATCGGAGAGGCTGCTCAGAAGCTCGGAGTTTTCGGACAGATGGACTCGGGGTCGGCTGGGGTTGGTTGCTTCCCAGGTATCGGCAAGTTGTCGGTGCCTGGAGGTTTATGGCAGGGAATTTCTCCCTTTTGCCGCCAGCTTTCGGGGACTCGGGAGTCGATCAACTCTGGACTTTGAGACTTTTTTTTTACTGTACCTATGGTCTGTTCTTTATCAAATTATGGTATTGTTTTGCACTACTGTAATTATATGTTATAATTATGTGGTTCTGTCAGTGTTAGTCTTTGGTCTGTCTTGTTTTCTGTGATATCACTCCAGAGAAACATTGTGTCATTTCTGAAGGCATGTATGCATTTCTAAATGACAATAAAATAGGACTGAGTGTCCTCATAATCTAATCTAATCTAAAGAAAATAGAAATGTGAAATAGACTGACTGGCCATTCAAGCCTGCCCCATGATGTTATTTATTTATTCAGATACAGCATGGAATAGGCCTTTCTGGCCTTTCGAGCTGAGCCACTAAACCATCCCCCCATTCAGTTCTGGTCGTCTCACCACAAGAAGGATGTGGAAGCCGTAGAAAGGGCGCAGAGGAGATATGCAAGGATGTTGCCTGATTTGGGGAGCATGCCTTATGAGAGTCCGTTGAGTGAACTTGGCCTTCTTTCCTTGGAGTGACGGAGGATGAGAGGTGACCTGATAGAGGTGTACAAGATGATGAGAGGCATTGATCGTGTTGATAGTCAGAGGCTTTTTCCCAGGGTTGAGATGGCAATCACGTTAGGGCATAGTTTTAAGGTGCTTGGAAATACGTACAGAAGAGATGTCAGGGGTAAATTTTTTATGCAGAGAGTGGTGAGAGCGTGGAATGGGCTGCCAGTGATGGTGGCGGAGGTGGAAACGATAGGGTCTTTTAAGAGACTCCTGGACAGGTACATGGAGCTCAGAAAAATAGAGGGCTATGGGTAATCCTAAGTAATTTCTAAGGTAAGGACATGTTCGGCACAGCTTTGTGGGCCGAAGGGCCTGTATCGTGCTGTAGGTTTTCTGTGTTTCTATGTTTTTAACCCTAGCCTAATCACAAGACAATTTATAATGACCAATTATCCTACCAACCGGTATGTCTTCGGACTGTGGAATGAAACCGGAGCACTCAGAGGAAACCTGCACAGTCACAGGGAGAATATACAAGCTCCTTATAGGCAACAGCAAGAACTGAATCCAGATCACCTGCACTGTAAAGCAATGAGCTAACCACTACACTACTGTGTGGCCAATTTAAGGTCAAAGGTATTGCCCTTTCCTATCGCCCTTCCCCATCTTAGAACTTAAGGTCTCAGATGGGGAAGGGCAAAGGGAGAAAAAGAAAATATTAACAAGAGGTTCTGCAGATGTTGGAATTCCAAAGCAGCACAAATAGAATGCTGAAGGAACTCAGCAGGCCAGGCAGCATCTATAGAGAGGAATAAAGAGCCAACGTTTCAGTATGAGACCCTTCATCAGGGCTCTTTGTGTGTGTTTTTACAAAATGTTCTCTGACAGTGTGAAATAAAATAGCACTACAAAGGCAGTCAAGCCATTTGTCTGTGTAATGTGTTGCCAGTGCTCTCCAATGTACATCATGGTCCACTGAGACAATTGCAGCAAGCTAAATTATTCATAGGAAGAAAAAAAGAAAAGCAGCCTGGGAAAAAAAGAAATGGTCGGTCTTGACTTAGACAACGTAGTTATCTGAAGTTGGCGAATTCAATATTGAGAGCACAGACTGTAATGTGCCCGAGCTTGTGTTCTCACAGTAATGGAGGATATAAATAAAAGATTGGAGTGGCAGTGGGATGGTGAATTGGAGTGCAGATATCTGGAAGCTTACAGTCATTTCTTAGATCCTCTGTTGTGAGCACCCAGCCATTGTTTGGTTCCTACACTATAGAGGATTTCACATTATAAGCACTAATGCAGCATGCTGGTTTGGATAAACCCACAGTTTAGCCAGGAAAGACTGCTTGGGTCCTTGGTAAGAGGAAGGGAATAAGTGAAGGGGTAGGTGTTACACATGGAAACATGCCATACATACAACATCATATGTAGGGATAGGATAGGATACCGGACCTGAGACACAGATTCCTCAGAAATATCTTCTTTTATTTTCATCTCTAACCATGGGTTCCCCTCTACCATAGTGGGCAGAGCCCTTAATCACTTCTCATCTATACCCCCTCACCTAGACTCTCACCTCTTCATCTCACAGACAGAGGAAGAACAAAATTCTCCTGGTTCTGATCTTCCATTCCACCAGCCTGTGCATTCAATGGACCATTGTCCAAAATATCCATGAGCTCCAACAAGATTCCACCTTTTCCTTTTACCCTTTCAAAGGGATTGCCACGTTTGGAAATCTCCGTATGCTCTGATTTCCTCATACATCCCAAAATTATGCAGATTGCAGATTAACTGGTTACTGTAAAATCACTTGCAATATAATGGGGGAACCAAGGAGCTGTTCTGCGATTACTCTGAAGGTAGGCGTAGATTCGACAGGCCAAACAGCCCCCTTCAACGTGGTGATGATGTGTGAACGTGCCTCTTGTGCCATGCAGTTAAAATATAAATGCTCTGAAAGAAAGAAAAACAAATTACCTGCTATTTTTAGAAAATGTGTGGGAGGTCTTAGGGCGATTTGCCTTTAAATCGACTTTGACACCATTGTAATTATACTCCACAAATGCTAAATCCAAGTACAATACTTAGGACTTCTTTGCTCCCGGGACTGATAGGACTCCAATCCTCGTGTTACTCTATAACTGCAGCGAAATTCTCTGGCTTGTTTTCATGTCGTTATTGGAAGTACTGAATGACTATAGACACCAGGTTACTTCATTCTTGCTTATACCTTAACTACATGTCAAAATTCATGTTACATTGGCCATGGAATAGGAAATACCCATTCACTATGACATGGCGATGTATCTGGTATTCTATTTAATCTGTCGAAAACAATTATATCAATGAACAGCAAGCATTTATTTCACTTGCTATGTGGTGAGATAAGGCTTATACCAACGGCCCCAATGGACTTAGCAAACCAAACATCAGATGTTTATGTTACCGTTATATGTCTGTACGTTTTTTTTTTACAGTTTTTGAATACGAGATCGATTATGATGGAGGTCTATAATTTCACCAGGACTAACTTTAGTGTAATTCTGAACAGTTTGTCTAATCTCATTTAATAAGAACAGAATACTTTAGCAAAACCCTTTCAATTATTTGCATACGTGCTTTCCTCTCTGGTTAACAGTGATAGACCGGCGCTTTATAAGAATTTGCTATCACATAGAAAAAAAAACTGTTCAAAACACCTCAGCATTTATAAGCGTGTGATGCAGGTTAAATACCTGGAAAATTGTTACTTATCCTAAACTTCTATCTGAAATCTTCACATTATTGATGGGACATACAAACACGTCTCACTTTGCTAGACCAGATATCTAATTGAGCTACTTTTGATGCTAAGGGCTGAAAATTTTGTAATGTCAACCGACTTCGATGTAAGTAGTGAAGAAAGTTCAAGATTCAGGTCTGTATTTAACTATCGGTGTCATCATCTTCTCCGTGCAATCTGAAAATAACCACAATCCAATCCTCTCCCCCAATCCCGCACAAATACAAGACCATGTAACATACGAAATGGAGAATATGCTGATGGAGAAAGAATAAGTGTTATTTTGTTGCAGAGAACGTTATCGTATTTCAGTATGAGATCAGTTTTCAGCATTTGATTAACTGTGGCATGAGTACTGGGGGCACATGCATGGGATTTCTTTTGAATGTACTCAACGCAATTGAGAAAATGATTAGTCTATATGATTGGGGGGAAACCTGCAATCACAATTGACTTCACTGTGTTGCGCCCCATACAAGCACTCCGTTTTACCCTCTCACCGTCAAGCACACTATCCTTACTTTCTGCCAGGTTGTGTTCAGCACTGCTGTAAGTTCAAATAATAACCGTGTTTTATCTGCATGCAGAATTTTCGCGGATGTTATTTGACGACGCTAAGCTAGTCACATGATTTATAGAAATGAAAGGTTGGTAAGTAGCGAAGAGGAAGTTTGTAAGTTCGTGTTGAACTTTCTGCGGTTAAAACTTTTATTTATACTAATGCAACGTAGGCTGACGTAGCTTTGAGTTACTTCTTGCATATAATTTGAATTAGTGATGTTTACTGGTTATTCTTTCTCCAAAATAATTGACCTTTCTCCAAGGTAATTTATTCCTTATATTGAAACAGCAAAAATCTAGCTGCATGATTATAGACACACACGTTGTTGGAGGAGCTCCGGAGGTCAGGTTGCATCAACGAAGGGAAATGAATAGTTGATGCTTCGAGGAGAAGCCCTTATTCAGGACTGCCGTACGCTCTTTTGCGAGGTGAAAGCGAATTATATGAGGAGTACGTCAGTGAATCCATTAAACCCCATTTTAATTCATCAGAGAAATCAAGTTATATAGTTTTCTGATAGGATTATATATGCTTTGTGGTAGTTGAGTTGGCAAGACTTCTATAACTTGGGGAACTTTTTCCGGTGATTAGATGATGTAAGGTTCTGTCAAAATAAAGTGACTGCAGGTCACTTTAATATTTCCAAGAAAGTTGCAAGGAAGCTATCTCCATTTGGTATTGTGGGCCAAGACTAATGCGGTAACATGCCATAAACAAAGAAAAATGTTTAGGCTAAGGCATTAATGGACATAGTACAACTAATGGTTTCAAAATTTTTCGAATGTCTGTTGGCACAGTATATCACACAAAGGAAATCTGAACCAAGATTTACAATTATGTGAAATTGAGCCGAACGAGAGGAGCAGTTCTGCTAAACTGAGAAAGAGAACAAAAGTATTTCAGAAGTACAATACTTCGGCGAATATTAAATATAACAAAATTAATTTAATTTCATTAAATGGCCAGCGTGCTGTTTAGTGATTTTATAAGTGCCTATTTGGATATTATTGAAAGTTAGAATGAAGGACAACAGTTGGTTTCATTAATCTGTACAATTTTACTAATAAACATACAAAATAAATCAGCCGCAGTATGGGAATGGACTTTCCTCGGAACGTCCGAACATAACTAGTAACTACGTTAGAGTGAAAGAGGTTTCACGTAATTTCTTCAAAAGCAACCTAAAAGAGCTTATAAGTTATAAAGAAATAAAGTATTCGACAGTTTGTTCTTTTGTTTTAAACTCATACCACGTGCGACTCTTTAAACAACAGCTGTATGATCATGGAATGATTTTAAGGCAACCTTTTTCCCTCTTTAGAACAATTCGTTCTCGACACCTTCTTTCGTTACAATAATATATATTTTACTTTCTCAAAGGTGTTGCATCAACAGGTGGAAATTTCATTTATACCTTGATTTATTATTATTATTATTATTATTATTATTATTAGAGGTAAAAATACTATCAGAAGCACACAGAAGTCTGCCAGTCTGATCTCGGCGAAATCAGAAATACTTAAATAATTTGGCACCGCATACATCCGGAACTCTCTCAACAGTGAAGTTTCATTCCTTATTTACCGAAATCTCAATGGATCCGTCTTCCAAGAAAATAAGGTATAATTCTGTTCAAATATCATATTTGCATAGTTACATTTCACTATCAGTAATGTTGTTGTTAATTATATAAGCAGTAGACGTATTGGATACGCATTGGAATTAGCAAGTTCAACTGCATGCATAAAGCTGCAAGCTTTCACCACTGCGACTAGTTACGTTATTTAATAAACAGGTGCATTTGAGACAAATAAAGAACAGCCGCATAGAAAAGAGTGTTTGATTTTGATGCGTTTAATGTAACTCATCTTTTTGATTCAGGTAACAAGTAATAAGGGAAAAATGTAAAGCTATTTTGATCATATCTTGGAAATTCAGTTGCGCAGTGTTTCATTGGTTGAAATGTTCATAGGCGGGTTATGCTTAATCGGTAGGCGCATCAGTCATTCTCCTTCGAGCGCCCTCTCCCCACGGCTTCTGTCAGTATAGCCTTGTATAGCCTGAGCGTTTACCAGTTGAAATTTAATATTTAGAACTGTGGAAGATTACGTATTAAAGTTCTGGTATTGTAATTACTATAGAGAGCAAAGAGTAACCAACCAGACAAGAGTCCTAAAGGAATTGAAGATATAGAACATGCTGAAATGCACGCCTATTTCTTCCCGTTTTAAAAGCATTATATCTTTATTTTCTTTTTTTTAAATTTCTCTCTGCTAGTGATATTAGAACGAATCACAAAGAAAGTTCCAAATCAATAGAGCATGCGAAAAGCAACAAGTTAGCCTTAGTTTTGCACTTAGTTTAGATTACGATCCGTTCCGCCGCTTTTCTATTTGTGTATTCATTTAGAAGTGTTCATTATGGGGCAGTTTAAGCAATAATCGTCGGAAATAATATTTGATTGTCATTGTTTCAAAACTCAGAGCACCTCTTCTGTGCTTTGAGTCTCCGACTTCGAATTAATGCAGGACTTCAACTGAAATTAAATCCTACAACATGTTTAGTAATGCGTGAACATTTGCAAAGTATGTGTAGCATACTTAAAGTACAGTACTGGGAATTCTAAATCCGAAAATTCCCGTCACCATTTTCCCGGTCAAAGCTATTTTTCAATTGACCACTATAAAGCGGAAACTTCTCTCTAAGGGCTGGGCCATATTTAATTCAAACAATATTTCATTTATAACATTGGCATAATGTTTATGTCTGTTCAATCGTGTACGCATTCCAAATATTCAAAGCCGAAACGAAAGTGAGAGGTTTAGTTTAATTTAAGCAATCGAAGATATCCAATTCAGCAAGGTCTGTTAAGAATATTTTAACGAATTAATGTATTTGTACCCTGTAAAACACATGACGAAAACTATGTTATTATGCGAAAAAAACGGGACAACGGAATTTAATTTAAAAAGTTGACCATAGAATGTTGAACAAACAAGATGCACTTGTAGGAACACAAAAGAGAATTTATTCAAATTACGGGATAGTGAGTACAAATGAAGAAACTTTTTTCCCCAATAAAACAATAAAACTATGTTTAAACAATGTTTGTGCCGGTATGAATCTGTGCTAACCACTTACAAAAGCTTCAATCAATAATGGCCCAAAGATTTCACTTTTCTTGCGCCTAATTTTGTGCATCGAGCGTCTTCTGGGTTGCAAATTGTGCGGAACCCCGGTCTGTTTGGTCCGCATAGCAAGGGCCCGAGTCAAAGGTACCGTATGGAGTTTCCCGCTGGAAATTATAACTCTGTCTCGGTCAGTATGAAGTTCTTGCTAGAAGTTTCACCTTCACTGACAATAAAGTGTTAACTACAGTATAGAGGGAATAAGAGCATGGGGTGGGGGGGGGGTCGTAAAGGGTTACTGGTATAGATCTTCCTCCTTTCACTCTTGCGTACTCTTCAATTCTCGAAAACAAGTCTATCATTTAGGATTCAGCCCTGAACACGAAGCACTTCATGAAGCAGCATGGTAGGAGGGTGAACGTGTTAATATTAAATAATTACAGTATTGAAAAAAATTTGTAAAGTAGTATTAGACGTGGCGATTGAAATGTTAAGTGGTAGACTGCTTCCCTATCCAGGGTCATGCGAAAACGGGGGTGTGGGTGTGGATGTAAGTTCATGTACTAGTTGTAAAACTGTTCTCATTGTAACAGTGTGATAATGAGCGGAGTGTTCATTAATGCAATTTAATGCGAGAGAAGACGAATTACAACGGGACAAGCCTCCTGTCATTCCAAGTGTGAGTCCCAGGAGTATGCGCGCAGGGTTTACTAATCTTGATTGCAATTGTATTTGCTAGTTATCTTGATTGCAAATACACGCATCCGTGTATGGATGACGGCTTCTATTTAAATAGAGTGAGAAGAAAACCTTAAAACCGTGAGCTGCCTGCTTAAAATATCCTCCATTTGCGTATGCAGAATTCCTCGATGCTTTACATATTCAAAAAGGCAGCGTCTGTCTCAGGTGACATGTCGATCTGCCATTAAAACGTTTGGCACTTTGCAATTATTAGAATGAAAGAAATGAAACGGTGAGTAGAGATAGATCTTCATAGTGCAACGCAATGACAACTGGAATATAAATGGTCTTGTATAGTTCTGTTGTGCGTCCTAAGTATACTAAAGAAGGGATTATTCCGTTTGATATTTTTTTTTGTTTTGTTCTTGGATATATCTACGCAGCTCTAAAACCAACAGAAACCTCCCGACCGAATGGCTGTAATTATATCAAAATCGTTTTATTCAATCCGTATTACAATAATCAATTTATAAACTGTTTTAAATCACCCACACAATACAGGTCAATTACTGGTTTAGGGAACTGATGGAGGTGACATTAGAGGGGCAACATTAAGATTACAGAGTACGCTATCACCCACTGGTAAATGCAAACATCGCAGAATATTAGGTCAGGCATGCAGGAGTCGCGTTTGCACGGACTAGAACAGAGGCATGTTACTGTGTGAGTGGATTCACCCAGATGTAACTGAACCGAGATAAAGTAATCACAAGAAATCCGAAATCTCGAATTATATTTCAATACCAAATCCATATACTAAGTACTAAATATTTTGCCTACATCTGTTAAAGAAGCTTTCGTTTACAAATATTCTCTCCGAACGCAGGAGTGACTTGATCCATGATCAGATTTGCAAGCCAATAACAGACAGTCCAGTTGTGATCCACGTCAATGCGATTAGAATTAGATTTTCGGTGACTCCCATTAAATCCAAGTTATTTTACCACCACGTGCGTAAGTGTTGTTTTAATAATACATGTAGATAGCTTGCCAGTCGGTGCAAGGCTCGTAACGTCGCAGCCCAACCAACTTGTTTTACGATGGGGTTCTCTCAGCGAGCGCAGTCCGCGCACAATCCACCAGCTCCCTCTCCCTCAACCCCTGTCCGACTGCCAAGTTCAAATTACTTCGCCATTATTCTTTCCCTCATTTGACCCTTTTCACCGACACGAGCCGGGAACGCAGTTCCTCTCACTTTACCGCCTGTTTGGTTCAAGTTCGTTAAAACTTGCCCCAGAGCTAGTCAGCAAACGTTTAATTTCCATTTCCCCTCTTTTGCTCTTGACACTCCCTAATACACTCCAGCCTTCTCTAATTGATTGATTTTTTTTCAAGCTGATATCTCTCACTAATTTCCAGGACTCCGTTAAACGCGCACGTCTTTTCCTTTGGCTGCCATGCAATTAGTCTTGCGAACAATCTTAAACAAACGTTTAACAGCGTCAGCTTGTCCAACATCATTTCCACACACGTCAATCTAGATTCATTTTTTATTTACAATCCCCCATTATTTCTGGCGAATTGAAATTCTAATATTGCCCGTCGAATTTTAAGTAACTATGTGTAATTTTCGCTGTGGGAAATCTGCACTCCACGAAAAGCATTTCAATACTCGCAAAAGCAGAGTATATTTCACGATCCCAGAGCCGTTTGTTCATTATTCATTTATTTTAAATGTATATGGAATCAAATCTAGGCCATGGGCATAGTTCGGTGACAGAAATAGCCAGTCGAGGAGGTTTGACGAGAAATCTGCTGACAAAAAAGGGCGAAAAGAGGATTTCCAAAATTTAAAAAACAGCCATAAATGAATCATAGATTAAATACAAGAACATTTAAAACTCGACATGAACACATGAAATTGCACAGGTTACCTGCAATTGTGTCAGATTTATTTAGAAATGGCGAGCATTAAGTTGTGTTGGATAGTGCACTCCCAATGTTTCTCACTCTGAGGCATTCAGCTGAGTTAAGACTCTTTTAGGAGCAGCATCGACGCCGGTTATTGTTTGCATTTTTCCCCGGTGCATTGCATCGTTCTAAGGGATGTTTCAAAAGGGGCTCACATGAAGAACGGCAGTGTGCGGCAGCGGGAAACTGCAGCCCTGCAAAATAGAATCGCCCAGACTGAGGGGGAAAAAAAGGCAGAGAGAAGGAAACGAGAGGCAATTAAAGGAGAAAGGGCAAGAACTGAGAGGTGTGGGGGAAAGAGAATGCGGTGTACAGAGCAAGGCAGGCGGCGAAGGAAAGGGAAAGAGAAAATTCACAGCCGCATTTAACCGTTTAGATGAAGCACCGCGATGCTGAAACCAAAATGAAAACGGAAAGGAGGAATGAAGAGAAAGAGGGGCTGCAGAGAGTGGTCCCTGGCTGAGAGCTGAGTGCCTGCGGCCGCTGGTTGACTGAAACAACCCGGAGCTGGCAGGGCCGGAGGGGGCGGGTGATGATATGTAAATAAGCCACCTGATTGACAGTCGCTGCCCGCCGCCACTCTATCTAACCAGAACTCAGCAGCGGCGCTTAGCAAAAGCACTCAGGCACTAGAGCAGCTCCTGCAGCTCCATGCAGACACCTTCCTAACCCAGCATTCAGCCAAAAAGGGGGGTGGGGGGGAATCTCAGCTCTATGCTGGTTCTTTAGTAACAATCGAACTCTCTCCTTTCTCTCTGTCTCTTTTGTTCCTTTTAAAAATATACAAATCTTTTGTTGTTCTGTTTTGTTTTGGAAAGCAATGTCTTATCCTCAGGGTTATCTATACCAGCCAGCAGGGTCGCTGGCTCTTTACTCGTGCCCAGCATACAGTGCCTCCGCGCTGACCGCCCCGAGGAGCGAAGAACTGGGCAGAGCCTCGTCCGGCTCCGCGTTCAGTCCCTACGCAGGCTCGGCAGCATTTACAGCCCCCTCTGCAGGCTTCACTAACCCGCTTCAGTATTCAACTGACCCCGCAGCTGGATTCCCGTCCTTCATGGTACGTCAATAAATTTAAAATGACTGCATTTATGGAGTTATTATTTGATATAATTTTTAATTCGGATTTATTTTTAATTTGGAAAATATTGGCTTTAAGGAAGTTTCGTTTTAGAAAATGTTTGAATGCGTTGTTAAATTTATCACGTAGCTTAATGGAAGGGAGATTGAGATACCAATAGGCAATCCCAGTCACTGCGAATTGCGCTTTTATTTTGGTAACAAAACGCATGCACAAAAGAGAAATGACTTGTTCTAATCTAAAGGAAACATTTAACTAGTTTTGAAAAATCCGTCACGACAGAGGACATCTGTTCAACTCAGAGAAAGTTTAACGATGGGCGGGGGTTGGGGAGTAGGAGATGCAAGCATTCGAGGGGGAAACGTGGCGAAATGCAGACGGTGAAAGTTAAAGATTGCTAATTTTCGGAAGTAAAGCCGGGTGGTAATTGTATTGCCGCTCCTGCATATAATTAGAAAAGGTCGGGGGAAGATGGTCTCGGTGCTTTAAGTCCGCACAACCAAATCAAAACAACAGCTAAATAGCAATGCCCGTGAGAATGAATTGTTTGTTTTATTAAAAATGCAACGAGATTTATTGTTTGTAACTTGCTGCAAGTGGTTTGAAGATAATGTAGGAAGGAGGCTCGCCGCCATGTTTTAAGTGCCCTGAAAATAGAACTCAGATAATTAAAATAAAAAAAAGAGTATAGCATTATCAATATTTATTTGAAATCACACGGAAACTAGTGTTAGAATAATGAAATGAGTTGAATAGGATTTCAGTTCAATTAATACTAAAATCTTTTTATGATCAGTAATTTGTGATTTGGAATTCATTGCATAAAATATTGCAATAACGATGGGATACCTTGTTGCATTTTAAGGGCTCGCCGTACGATGCCCACGCCACGGGGATGGCAGGAACCCTCAGTTACCACCCTTACGGCAACGCTGCTTACCCTTATCAACTCAACGACCCTGCTTACAGGAAGAACGCCACCCGAGACGCCACAGCCACTCTCAAAGCCTGGCTCAACGAGCACAGGAAGAACCCCTACCCCACCAAAGGGGAGAAGATCATGCTGGCCATCATCACCAAGATGACCCTGACCCAGGTCTCCACTTGGTTCGCCAACGCCAGGAGGAGGCTCAAGAAGGAGAACAAGATGACCTGGGCCCCTAGGAATAAGAGCGAGGACGAGGAGGAGGAAGACTTGGGAGAAAGTGAAAGAAGCAAGGAAGAAAGTTCTGAGAAAAAACATGACCACATCGAAACTTCAGCCGAGGATGAAGGTTTGTGATAATGGTTTATGTTCTTCTTAACCATTTCCTCCCAGTCACTGTTGCGTAATTGTGACTGACAAGATCAACATTAAGACACATACTGAATGGATATTTGGCGCATTCATGCTGTTGTGGCCACGCTGCACACACTTCCGTGCATGCAAGCAGGCTTAAAGATTTAAGAATCACCCCCACAATGGATATTACTACTTTTAGACAAATTGACTACACATAACTTTTAGTGACTTTCGGCACATTGATAAATGCTTGTCTCAAGGTAGAGATGTTAAATATTGCGACGTTGACTCTCCTATTTAGATAACCAGTCTCCCATAAAACCATTATTTTGAACAGAAGGGGACTTGGCCAATACAACAATGCTATCAATTACGTAACGTTGTGATACGGTTGCCTGATGGGTGTAATATCCATTAAAACTACTTGTGCATAAATAGAAATGTATGCTTTTTTTTTGCCTGAGTTTAGATGATTGTGTATCGTACACTGAGGCCTTTTTGATGGTATACATTTTTTTAAAAATGTAAAGCGGGACAATCGGACCCAATGAATCAAAAGCTCTTCATGTTTTGTTCCAGGTATTAGTTTGCATGTCGACACGCTGACTGACAGCTCCTGTTCCCCAGAATGCGAGGGGGATAAAGTGAACAGAGTGGAGGACAGCATTTGCGAATCTGGATCGGAATCGAAGGAAAAATGTGACAATTGTATTGTTGATGACGATGATGTTGACGATGATGATGGTGGCAGCGATGAGGAGGAAGAGGATCGGGAACTATCCCACAAAACTATGAATTCCTCGCCTCTCGCTAGGGTGGATGCCACACTCCTTAGTGTTCAAGAGGAAGAGAGCTCGGGCAGTGGAAATAAAAATCGTCTGAACAGTATCATCTCTTCAGCTTCACAAACTCAAGTCAGCAAACCCAAGCTCTGGTCTTTAGCGGAAATCGCCACCTCGGATATTAAACAGCAGATCGGTCAGATATGTTCTTCATCGCAGACCTCCTCGTCGTCGTCGTCCAGCTCTACTTACCCGGCCACTTCAATCCTTGGCAGGCCCATTTACTATACGTCCCCCTTTTACACTAACTATACGAACTATGCTAACTTTAATCACCTGCAAAGCCAAGGCATACTGCGGTACAGCACCAACGAGACTGTCTTAAACACTTCTGTGCAAAAGCAGAACACAGACTCTCTGAAAAGTACCAATTCCCAGCTAGAGCAGCACTTCAGAGCCACGAACTACGACTCCAAAAAAGGTACGTGCTGATGCAAGCTTTCTGTTTCCAATGAAAAGCTGGCCGTTAACCATAGGCACCAAAGCACCCTTAAAAACAACTGCTTCAATTATAAAGCCCCGCTTCAGTTGACACCTACTTGAGCTGGGTCCGTCAAATGTTTTTGATTGCTCGAGAATTTAAATTGTACTTGCATTCTTAGTTAGTCGTAGGTTGGTAGGTACACATAGAGAGAGCTGTGACTAAATGCTGGTTGTATTTTTTGACAGACCCCAGTGATGTCTGCAGAGTAGGAGTGCAACCATATCTATAGATGTTTTATCAGCAGTGCAAGTAAGTGATCGTATGCATTAAAACATCTAAATTGAAAAGTTTAGAATCAAAGTACTGAAAACAAATGAGGGAATGAATACACACAAAGGAAATAATGTTCTATATGAAAATTGCATCCTTGTTTAAGGCCGTTAATTTACCGGTAAGAAACGTTTAGGTTATAAGGAGACTGACCCCTATCACAATTCCTACGATATTTTAAGAGAGATGTGGTCGGTGTCTTTAAAACTGTGACAGCCGTGTGATAACAATTGAAGGAGTTGGTTGACTGGGTTTTCTTTTATTTCCTTGGTCTGCAGGTAGGTGTCACAATTGCTTTGAAAATGTCAGCGAGCCATCTCCCCAGCTATTAAGCAAAAAATGTACATAATACCGGATCACATCTCGTGCCACTGTATAGAGAAGACCCACAGAGCACTATTTTAATTCCACAGATTATGTTATTAAGAAAGCAAATCCGTGCGACATATCTGTGCATTTGTTGGTTAATTATTCTTCTGTATATGTGACTTTTGGAAAATAATGTCTTCTCAGGTTTTCTTCACTTAATCCGTTTATTTGCCACGTTCTAGGTGTAATGCGGCTTTATTGTAAAACTATTTGTAGATATACAGTAGAACAATGTGATTGAAGAACTTGAGTATCTGAAAAAGTGGAAAACATTTGATATTTATTTTTGTAATGATGACATAAAGCTTCTAGTAATTTATGCAAGTTGTATTGCAATGGAAACTGAACATTTTGTAAATAAATCTGCTTGTTATTTTGGAAACGTGATGACAATTACAATCTGTTTGGTTGTTATAAGCACTCTTTGCTAATTTATATCTTTAAAAATGTAAATAAAATTGACTAGCCTGTAACTGCAATTTCTTCAAAACGTTGTTTGAATTATTCGGCGTTACTTTTACAAAGTTCATTTGTCATTAAAATATTTTATTTTGCTTTGATTATGGAGTCTGAATTAAACATCTTTAAACATGCGTTTGATATTTACTTCAAATCAAAACTGTTATTTATTTTTTGAGAGTAGGCAGCAAAGCTGAGAACAATATCAAACCTTCGTGGAAACTTCAATATTCTACTCTGTTGAATATTTAAACTGCAGCCAAAAGCAGATATTCATTACGTATTTAAAAATAGCATTATCTAGTTTCAGGATTATAGGGCGCCGATATATTTGATAATTGTCGGTTTGGCCGATACTGTTGTGTACCTGAAATATAAGGTAATCAATTGGGATACGATTTACGTTCCACTGATATAAATTCCAACTTCCGCTGACATTTCCATTGCAACTGTTTTGGAAGGGCACATCACTGATGTAGATAAGTTTGCATACCAAGTAAAAGCATAAGGTTCGTTTTTTTTTCGAAAATTCCATATTTTTTTAAAAAAAGTTATGAATTGGGGATTCGGAAGCTTGAGGGTAACACGATTCAATACTGATGTCATGAAATATATTTCGGAAAAATAAGGTGGAAAGATTAAGGAAAGGTGAAAACCTGCAGAACATAACAAGTTTTAATTTTTCTTTCATTCCTTTTTATTTGAATGGCCACGATATATTCGGTGGCACGAATCATTTTGTTTAAAGAAAAAGTAAAGATATGCAATTAATTATAATAATTAGCGCATTTTCCAAAGGAACATAAATATCCAGAATTAGCCATTGTGACAAGTCGACGGCCTACAACAACGCCTTTGACTTCGCTGTAATCAATCTCAAAATATTTCAAAGGCCCCATGCATTTCTCTCCGTAGGATGAGTAATAATTTTCTACTGCGCGATTTTAAAGAGGAGTAGATCCCAGCGGGAGGAATACTAGTTGCTGTTCCGTTTGGAGCGGCCAGTCGGGGTTCATTATGGAGGATATTCGACAATTTATAAAATCTTGTCTAAACATCTGCCATCTCAAATGCCTCAACCTGGCGGCTGAGGAGAAATTGCTCTAACAGGAGAAATTGACACGCAGTCTCTGATAGCTTCCCTAGTGACTTATTTCGCTCTGAAAATTGTTGGCGTTGGTCACTTCTCGTTAGCGAAGGGCATTTGAAAGTGATCCCCTGCAACACTTGAAGCCATCAGGCTTCGGGATGTTAAGTGTCTAATGACCCGTTCATTGATCAAGCTTGATATTGTTATACAGTCCCAGATTTATTCGGGAGGAGCAATAGCTTTTGTCTTTGCCGTTTATCATTTATTAGAGGAATATTCCTTCATCTCTTGACAAGAAACAAGCATTTTTAAACTGCTGCATAATATTGACACTGATTAGGAACAACAGCAGCATCGCATACCACCCTGAGAAAGACTTTAGTATCTGTAGAATTTAATTTCGGTGAATAAAACTAAACGCGTCTTCTTCTACTCTGCCACAATCTGCACTCCACCCCGTCCCGTTATTTCATTAAAGACATGTAATAACCAAAGACTAACTCAGGGATTGTTATTTAACGCATTCGCATTTCCACTCCCCCTAAATTAAGCAAATCCTTCAAAACAATTCCATCTGAATTTGTCTGTGAGAGTTATATTTGTAACTGACTGGAAGTACTGTTTTCAAGAAAGTAGTTTATAATAACGCCTTTTTTGATAATATGGCTGTGTTAATTAAAGCAGACTTTGTTTATTTTGTCGGTAGACCAAAGTAGTCATTAATGCGGCAGTGGCGTAACTGAGCTCAAAAGGTCACAAAGTGAAGAAAGTATCCTCTATTTAAATAGTGTTTGATATGAATAGGAACGTGTCTCTGGGGCTTTAGAAAACAATACTAAAAGCAAGCAGAGGCAATTTAAACGCAAAGCCAAACAGTCCAGACATCCAGTTCACGGCGTTTTATTTGAGCTGATTTATTGAAATTTAATCTTTAATCTCAGGTGGGTTCCTGCGGGAATATCGGTGTTGTCAAATATTACTCGAGGCGGTTTCCACGCTGGGTTGCGCTGTACTTTTCTCTAGTCTCCTCAAATATCAACATTTATTCGCAATGAAAGCGGTATTGTTTCAGTAAGCGGGCACCGACGGTTTTTTTTTCTTTTGCTAGGGAATATCTTCAATCGTTTGATTAAGTACATAATACAGTGTTTTTTTTTAAAGAGGCAGATACCGCGCGTATATGTGTTATCCTGTGACCAGCTCCTTTTAGACAGGCTAGTATCCCTGCTGGAGAAGAGTAGGGAGATGTATGAGCTTATTTAAGGCAGCTGAAGAAGTGCTTCACAAGCCTAATGGGAACAGTTTGAAAGCCATAATGAAGACAATCAGCTGCATTTTTTTACACTTTCCCTGACGATTAAATAGCCTAGAAAGACACTGAAGTCTTCGCCTTGAATGAGCTAATTATCTTCATTAAAAGGTAGAAGGTACGTTGACAATATAGTACCGCCCCTCCTCCCTAACCTCTGCAAATTGTACCATAAACTCTACTTAACGGGATTTCCCTTTAAATACAGACTATGGTGTGTTCATCTCGCAAAATACAAAGCTAAAACAATCTCAAGTAAATACAAAGACCCGTATTTTGAAGTGGTTATTTTGGACGGGTATGATGGTGATGACTGTGGTGCTGGGGCGGAGTGGGGTGGGGGGAGGTAAGGGGACAGGGGCGGGGAATGCCGTCGTGGTGGAAATGGGGGGTGTGGGCTTACATTTACATTAATCATAGTATAGAATTTAGAACTAATTTGTTCGAAAGCTCTCGTACATGGAAATAGATATCATTGGATCATACCGGCGACAATTTCACTTATTTCATATATACTGCATGCACAGACAAGCGAGTGATACATTGATGGCTTTCAGAACACCTATGAAGCTCAATTAATATTACTGGCTGTATTATACCAATATAGTCGTTTCCAATGTGAACCCCTGACTTGCTTTTTTTAAGATGTCACACATGAAAGCACAATACCTGATTAAAAATTCTGTATCTGTCATTTTACATATAATCTGAACATGTTATCAAATGATTGTAAGTACAAGTGTATGGAAATGCAGAGAAAATATCATCCGAGTTCAACAGCTCAGTATATACAGGAATTTTAATTCTTTTCAAAAAGGGACGAATCACTAGGCGAAAAGAAGAGTCAAGTGCTTTCGGGTTCATAACATTTCAAGAATTTATTCTGACTAAGGCCGTCACAGTTTGTACAGATAGATCAAAAGTTGCTGTAAAATAGCGACCTATTTTTGCACTTAAAGTTGACTGCAAAAAAAAAATAAATACAGTACCTAAATATAACAGAATCTACAACCCAAAACGGAACTGGAGCCGTTATCTTGCATAAACTCTATTCGATCATAATACAGTATTGGCTACGAAGCCGAGGCCGTATTTTAAGATCAAACTCTTCTCGAAAGAAATATGGGGTTCACACTTCAGCATTATTTGTTTCTTAAAATTGTAATGAAGACATTTCAAACTTTTTAATATAGACGTCCAAAGTCAATTACTCAATTGCCGTATGTATTTTGCTTACGTTGGGTAGTCGCCGCCAATTAACAGATCGTCTCCGCCTGTTGCAATCATAAACTAACACCCAGTGTTACGATTCATGTATACAATTATATTTTGATTTATTTACATACAATATATTGTATTAATTCCCCTCTGCCTGTTATTCACGTATAATATCTTGCTTTACGATGGGTTCTCGTTTTAAATGTTTATGCGATGGAAACAAATCAAATATCCAAATAGATTTTCTCCATTAAGTAGTTAAAAATAATGATCATGGTCGAGAGAGAGAGAAAAAAAACTTCCAATCTGATAAATGGAAGATGTATTTGGTTTAATTTAAAAAATAATTATATGTGTTGATTAATAATATTTGGTATGTTTGATAAAGTAAATCTAGCTCTTATCGGGAAGTACTTATACCGATAGAATCGCTGATATGTATTACAGCTAAACGCATGCAGTCACTACGGGTATAAATAGAAGTTGTGTTTACTGGAGTAGGTCCCATGAGCCCAGCCAATCGGCGAGGATTTGCTAATGAAGTCATTCCTGATCTGGTTATAATTTGGTGAGCAACGTTGTTTCTTGCCCTTGACTCTTCTGCGCGGTGTCTGGCAAAAACAGGTTCAGAGTGTTCATTTTGCAGCCTATAAATAATCATTATGATGGAAAAGACCGAAATGACAAACAAATAGACGGCAGCTGGGATTGATAAGTGTGATCAAAGTTAGTGGGCAGGTTCTGTTCAAAGTATCAGCATGCCTAAGCCCCATAAAGGTGCCAACAGCTTCTTTTTCTTCCAGATCAAGGAATAGGGCAAAAGCGGCGGATTTTTAACCCTTGACATTTCTCTAGAACAAAGACATAGGAACCTAGACTATACTAATTACCGCACCGCCGGGGACCCTTGGAGTCATCATAGCCACATTAACGCAAATGGATTTTAGAAATGTTCCACTATGTACGCAGTTATTCATATGTACAAGAACACCTGATTATTTTCTTCTGCGTCATTTTAGTGCTGCCTTCAGCCTAGCCCAAAAAATATGCAGCATAATTTCTTAAAAATCGACACATGCAATTCGCAATACAGGAAGTGATATAAATAACAGATACGTGGGCAGGATGAAAAGGCAGCAACACCACTGATTTTTTAAAAAATTATTGTTGTACTTTGAAGCTCTCATTTGCTCTGTCTTGCAAACACATCGGTCCTTAAATGATGTCCTCACGCTAACGGATGTGCACATCTTGTTTTGTGTAAATCGTTGAGGCTATTAAAATGTTTTATAGTTTTAAAGCCCTAATTGCTATTGTAAATCTTTAATAAGGCACAAATATCCCAGATGCACAGAACTCTTCCCAGTGTAATGTTTTGTCTCCTCCTGTCAGTGAAAAATACCACATGTAGCTAGTTTTTATTGGACTAGGTGGAGTGGAGGGCAGAGCATTAACAACGCCCTTATACATCCTAACACGCACTAACCTAACGACTTAGTGTTTGTGATTGGCGTTATCAGCCTTAATAAAACCCCGTGCTACAATCAGCTCTATTGAGTATTGCAGTATGTTATTTGAAAATTGAATTTCAGCGTGGTATCCCTGCAATAGTTGCCAATGATCAATGGCAGGGATAATCTTGGAATTTAATTTCAGAACAGGATAAACAAACAAACAACAGACCTGCAGTGTGTAATATTTTGATTTAGCCATAAGCCTTCTTCACCGCAACAGGAATTGAAAAGGATTTCAGTTCTGCATCCCGCGCGGGATAATAGGAGGTTATACCCTATTTGCGTACATTTTATTACCTTCATCTGCGAACTTAAAGGCAGTTTTGTGCGGGGGTCTGGTAGGCGAGGTTGTCATAAATGTTCCTTCTGTACTGTAAACACTGCCTGGCCATTAGAGTCTTGGAGTCGGGCAGACTATACAGATTCCTCATCTGCAAGGACTTTTGCAATCCACATTAGATTTCTGTCATGCTTTGCAGCAGAACACGATATCCCCTAAAGAACCAAGAAAAAAAATATCCTGACAGCTAACATTAGTTAAGAGCGCAATGAATAAACCCTTGCGCGCAGTTTCAGGGCTAATTAAGATTCTGTTTAAAGTCCTGTTTAGCAGCTCTGTATGGAATGTTAATGTAGCTTTGACTAACTGTAAGAAGAAAACTACATTTTAAGAGCCAGTCTTAGGCGATAACATCTCTCACTTCTGTATTCAAGGTCTGCCCGAGCCTGTTACCAAGTCATTATCTCAAATTACTCCATCACTTCACTTTAGGGTTTGGGCAAGTAACTCTCCTTAGCGGAGAGCTGCCTGGCCTCACAAAGCCTATACTCTCTGAGGGGATAAAGGATGAATTAACACAGTATCTCTACCTTAGAGGGTTTGCTCCTACGAGTTCCTGGACAAATATAGCCAGAATTCAGCAAGCAGATTATATCTATTGCTGGCGTCTCATTCGAAATCCCCGAAGGCTTTTTGACCCTTTGAAGTTTTCTCTATTTTGCTTACACAGAAGTTTACATGATTAAGTCAGGTTTTTACAAGGCTCAACAAGGAAAATTTAATCACCCCTGGACACTCAACACCAAAAAATACACAGGACGATAAATCCTGCAACTTCAGCAAGCAAAAGACACGGCCTCTTTCTCCCCCCAAACAACGAACTTTATGTATTAATGGCGAATTAAATGTTGCATACGATGTCCATGTTGAGCTAAACTTGCAGCAGGAGGCTCGACTACTCGTTGGAACTGTATGTTAACTTAGCTGAAGTGTCGAAGCCAGTTCTGTATAAATGTTTCACTATTGTACTTACAATGATATTGTAATACTTCCTTGGCTAAATGTTGTGATTCTTCATTTCAATTGCAATAGGCAGACCGACACTCAGAAATAGGTTCTTCGGTGTTTAGTAAATAAAATTGTAATATTTCACACGTTCTAAAATGCCTCTCTAAGCGCCTGAAAAAAGTTTTCTCCCAGAAGGCTGACGATCTAAAAACTATTTAAAACTTTGAACGCATATAGAAACGGACAGGAAGGGGGTGGTGGGGAGGGGGAGCGTCTTGCAGTTCGGCAAGTTTCAGCGATCGAAGCATGGGGCCTAGGTGGTCAACAGAAAGTTTTTGTTTACGAATTTGTAAGGCATTCTTGTTGTGTCTATATATTGTTAGAACGACTAAATGACAGATATTTTATTGCATGATGTATAGGAGTAATTTTGTTCCTGTATATCCGCTTTAAAAAAAAGACGCTGAAATAGCTTAAGTGCGTTAACTATACGAATTCTTGAGCATCAAAACACGTGCTCGACTGGTATTATACTTCCTTAAGTATATGCTTGAAATTAGATGCCTAATCTAAAAAGATACAGAATCTCAAATTGTATTCAAAGCGGACTAAGGACGCTGGAAACAGGTCCATCTAATAACTGGTCCAACGTTGGCACATAATTTTAAATGTTTGCGGAACTCCTTTCGCTTATCTATTAACTAGAGAGGTATCTCCTGGCTGTGCGGCTTTAGAGATGGCGAGATGGCTCGTCCACATACATGCGAACTCCGCAAGCAGCACAAGATGGCTCACTTTGAGACAAGCTTTGCTTTCGGGGCACTCGGCTTTCAGCGAAGTCACCCAGGAATATTAGTCTTATTTCATTTAATCACCAAGTCCTAACAACGAAGATTTCAATTCATTAAAGGCACTCAAAAATTCTGCCCAGCTGTTTCCTGCCGCTTGGCTGAGGACAAGGTGGAGAAAGATCCGCAACTCAATCCTCAGAAACGCTCGGCTGTGTTCAGCATAATTCATTCGCCTAATTACACTTTCATCTCTTTCTTCTTAAATGATTCCAGTTATAGACAGATGGCCCTTTCGCCGTGCCCCTCTGTTCTTGCGGCATGAAATAAAGAATGCGATACTTGCAGGACTTCCCCGCCTGTATCTGCAGGCATTTAATGCTCATTTACATCTATGATCAGTATCTAGTGAAAAAAAATACGGACCGAAAAGCAAACCATATAAAATACATGGCCGAGAGAAAGTAAACGTTCACCCAGATGCTCACGGTGGGAGAATGTGTATTCGGTATAAGTGGACCTTGAAAATCAAAACTTTCCTTTTAAAAGTTTGAATCGCCCACTGATTGGTTCACAACTTCAGACACGTGGCATATGAAGACATTCCACCGTCCGATGGACTGACTGCATCTTATCACGGGTGTTGTAACGATACAGGCGTTATCATATTTTTGAGTGACAGGTTGGATGATACCTTTTGGTCATATTTAGATCACGAGGTGACTCGTACATTCATGAACCCTTCAACTGATATGAATAACTATCTCGATGGCCTGGTAACTGTACTTCATACTGAGAGTATTTTAAATCACTTTTGTGTAAAGCATAATCGATAAAATTAAGATTAGCCTTAAACTAAATTCAGAAGTAGCATGTACTGTTGCTATTGCCTCACCAGGAAGAACGACCTTGTTAGATCTGCAATGCTTCTGAACAGAAATATGTTTTCCAATCAGAAATTCCCAATAACACATTTACTCCACTCAAAAACAAATCAGGACTTTTGTACTCTGATAAACCCAATCTCTTTACAAATCTTATAAATTAAAATCTGTGCAAATGTGTGTCAAGTGACAACAGTTAAAAATCATTTAGATAATAACGTGTGTCTAAACACATTAGGCCTGGTTGACAGCATAAAAACATGATGAATTTATGTAGACACAATCCGATTGCATTTAGATCTTTGGCAGTTGGACTCTTCTTCTTTGTCCTTCTCTGGAGACTACTTTATCTCCAGTCCCTGTCAGCATTCCTGAGCCTGGAGTTATCAGTTGCTTCACATCTCTGGAAGCTGCAGCCCCTGGCTCTGATCCTGTGCACCTGTTAGGACCTGCTGGCACTCTCTATACTTTATTCAGCAAGTACGATTTGGCAAGTTGTGCCACAGCTTGGGGCTTTTCGGTAATTGCCTACAAAGATTTTTTCTTCCTTGTACATATCTAACAACAGATGCATTTAATTAACACCATAAACAGTGTTATTCATTTGGTTCCCTATAGCAAGACAGTGTGTATAGCGAAAGTAAACAGATTGTACAACAAAGTGTTCTGTTGCTGTCAGCAACAGTTCTGAAAATGAAGCACTTCCCTTTGACTTTCAATTGGCTGACAATCAGCACATAATGAATATTAGCTCCAAGGCCTAAAGAGAAAGATGTGTGGGAAAACTTTAATTAAAAGCTTGTCAGTACAACTTTACCTGGGTGACATCATCTGACTACAATCTTGTGCTGCTTTTGTCTTCTGTGAGTTAATGGATTGCATTCCTGTCTTGCCAAGAGCTAGCTCTGCAAGTTAGCTCAGCATTAAAGATGGCCAAGCAATGAAATCCATGGAACAATTAATTTGCTGTATTTATTTTATCAGCAAATGCGGTTTATTAGCTGTTTTAGCAGTTGCATTTTATGAGCAACCTTTTGAGATTCATTTCTTGAAACTGTTACTTAAAGTTGATTTAATTTATATACATTCAGGCCATGTTTCTTTAATAAGCTTCTGCCTTGCAGATATAAATATGTCATTGCTAAATAAGGGTACCAAAACTGAAAATGTCCCCAAGAATTCATAGAAATTCTTGTTCTATGCTCTTAGAAAAAATGTCTCATTAATACAGGACAAAAGATGTCTTAATAACAAACAAACAGAGGTACTAATTGTAGGGGAGGTTTGCTTATGGTGCTGATCCCTTCTCCATTACTGTCCCTGGCAGACATACAAAAAGGGTGTTACTGTAAAGAGTGCACCAATGTGGTAGGACTTTATATGATTTCTTTATTAGTAACAGAATGTGAACAATAAGCATCATTCTATAGGTCATGGGGCGTAGTATGCAGAGGTGTTACTGGGATGTGATACAATGTGTTGGATTTCTAAAAGTAGCTACATGTTTGTACAATAAATCAATCCTCCATAAAATGTAATAATTTTCTGGAGTTCATAATTACCTTATTCGTAATGAACAATAATAACTCAGGGACAATTTATCACTGACAGAACAGTGTAATAGTCTGAATTCTCTTGCTTGGCTATGGGCGTGTTTGGGACACCTGGCTAATGCCTCAGGCAGGAGACAGCCACAAATCAGTGCACGCTGTTTACACAATTGCAAGCTGTTTTTAATACGTTGTAGTGCTTTTTTTTAAAACAAAAACTCAGGATATTTTAGAGACAGTGAACTATTACCTTTTAGTGAGATCATTTCACTTCTTCTCATTCCACCTGGCTTTTAAGTCAGAACAAATAATTAATGTATAGTGATGTCTATTATTAGCCTTCACTGCAGTTATAATTTCTCCAATTGAAGGACATCTTCTTGAGCAGGGTTGTATATTTAATAAATCAAGTATCATGTTTACAGCTTAATCATTGGAGACAATTTTTATCACATTTTATTATAGCTTTAATGCAAAGATCATCAAATCATAGAGTCAAAGTGCAGATAGCATGGATACATGCACTTTGGCCCAATCAGTCCATGCTAATCATGATGCCCACCCAACTAGTCCCAATTTGCTGTGTTCACCCAATAACCTTCTGTGTCCTGCTCCTTCATACACCTATCCAAGTTCTTCTTATGTTATAGTCTTGTACATACCTCAATCACTTCCTCAGCTGCTGCTCCATTCTATATACTCACTCCTCAGAACCCTTTTAAACTTTTCCCTCTCACCCTAAATCTATAACTTCTAGTTTTAGGCTCCCCTACCCTGGGGAAAAGAAGTATGGTCCACCTTATCTATGCCTCTCACAATCTGAAACATTTCTATAAGGCAACCTGCCTCTCCTCCACCCCCCACCATTCTCCTAAATTTCAAGGAATAAAGTCCTAGCTCAGCCTATCTCTCCCTATAACTCTGGACTTCTAGTGTGGCAACAACCTTGAAAATCTTTTCTGCACACTTTCTAGTTCAATCATGAACTTCCTATAAATACTTGTTTTCTTGGATCTTCAGCTCCCCGTGGAGCATAGGCCATTGAAGACCTCCCATCTCCATCGTGCAAAGTCAGCGGTATGATTGGAGGGAGTTCCTCAATGTTTCTGTAATCCATTGTAACCACCATACAGGGGATTGGCCTATACAGCTTCACCAGAGCCCTGTTGGCCAGTCTTATCCATTTCCATCTCTCACGATGGGGACATAGGGTTGGACTTTTCAAAAAACTTATTCATTTATGGGATGTAGACGTCACCAGCTAAGCCAGCGTTTATTTCCCATCCCTAGTTGCCCTTGAGAAGGTGGTGATGAGCTGCCTTCTTGAACTGCTGCAGTCCCTCAGGAATAGGTACATCCACAACTTTGAAAGGCCTTCCTATAACAGGGTGATCAAAATTGTACACGATACTCCATTGTATGAACACACCAATGACTCATGCAACTGGAACATGATGTCACAACTCCTCTGCTCAGTGTCATAACTGCTTAAGAACAGTATGCCAAACCTTGTCAGCAGCTGGATCACATGTCCATGAGTAAACACTATACCAAGCACACACTTCAAGGAATTGTACCTCTATTAGCTCTGGCCTTGGTCTCAACAGCCTTCTGTATGAAAAAAGTTGAGTATTATCTGTGGAACACACACAAAATGCTGGAGGAACTCGGTAGGCCAGGCAGAATCTATGGAAAAGAGTAAACAGTCGATGTTTTGGGCTGCGACCCTTCATCAGGACTGGAAAAAACAGATGAAGAGTTAGAGTAAGAAGGTAGGGGAGGCGGGGGAAGGAGGAAAAAGTACAAGGTGTAGGTGATAGGAGAAACCAGGAGAGGGAAGGGGTGAAGTCAAGAGCTGGGAAGTTGATAGGTGAAAGAAATAAAGGGCTGAAGAATGGGGTATCTAATAGCAGAGGGTAGAAGACCAAGTTTACTCTTTTTCCATAGATGCTGCCTGGCCTGCTGAGTTCCTCCAGCATTTTGTGTGTGTTGCTTGGATTTCTAGCGCCTGCAGATTTTCTCATCTCAGTATTATTTGTATTCAGTCAGTAGACGTCATTAGCGGTGATAGTTATTTAATATTTCCATTGCCTTCATGACCAAGAGGATGAATAATGGGTTAGATCCTTGTTTGATGACAATTATAGCGTGCTCATTCATAACAAGAAAGGCTACACAAAACATTTTCATTTAAGGATTGTCAGACTTGATTTTCTGTCACCTTCCTTTCAATGACCTCCTAAATAAAGAATGACTTGCTATTCTGGGGGAGAAAAATAGGGTGGCACGGCAGCCTCTACAGTACTGTCGACTCAGGTTCAATTCCCACTGCTGCCTGGAAGGAATTTATATGTTCTCCCGACGATCGCGTGGGTTGCCTCTAGGTGCTCTGGTTTCCTCCCACAGTCCAAAGACCTACCATTGAAGGTTAATTGGTCATTGCAAATTGTTTTGTCATAAGGCTGAGATTAAATGGAGTGACAGTTGGTTGGTATGACTCGAAGGACCGGAAAGGCCTATTCTACGCTGTATCTCAATAAAAAAATACTTTTTTTTAAAATTACATATGTGCCACCATATACTACCCTGAGATTCATTTTCTTCTGGGCATTCAGAGTAGAACAAAGAAATACAATAGAATCAATGAAAAGCTACACACTTCAGTTCTAATTGCTATTTGCTTACTTTTATTGTTTACACAGGTTTTTTTTGCTTTTTTTTCTCTCTGCACATTGGTTATTTGACCCCCTGCTTTTGTTGTAATGGGTTCTATTGGCTTTCTTTGTTTTGTAGCTGCCTGTAAGAAGACAAATTTCAAGGTTGTTTAAAGTATGCATGCTTTGATAATAAATATACTTTGACTTGACAAAGACTGACAGACCAATGTGCAAAAGAAGACAAGCTGTGCAAATACCCAAAAAACAAATAATAATAATACATAAATAATAAATAAATAATACTGAGAACATGAATTTTCAAGTCCTTGAAAGTGAGTCTATACCCTTTGGTTCCTTGCCATAACCTGCCTGTATAAATTTCTCATCTGTTGATACTTTTATCATACTAAATTCTTCTGTATGACCTTTGCATTTGCTGGAAATAAGGATTATTTTATGTGCCAGATTTTATAGGAAACAATAACTTCTTGGCTGTGCTATTTTGGTTCCTTCACAGCCAAATTGGCATCTATGGGATCTATGAGCCATAACAGCCTTAATCAAATTCACAAAGTTGTCCAAAATATTGGAAGCATTTTGACTGAAATTTAAATGCACTAAAGTAAAAAAAGATATATTTTAGAACCACAGCATACAGCCTCTGGAACAGGGCATCACCAATGTTAAAAGTTAAATTGAACAGGATAGGGGGCAGTGGCTAGGTGGACTTATATACAGCTTTGGTTCATTCACAGTACAACAGAATAACAGTGTCGTATAGAAAAAGTTAATACTTTGTACAGGATGTGTTAATTCAGGCAATGAGGGCATTATCTATTGTCTAATCCTATAAGGTGATAGGGCAATAAATTATGATAGGTTGATGACAGATTTCTTTACTTAAGTAATATTATTCTAGTAGGGATTTTGCAAATATCTATTATATATTTGTGCATTCAGATATTTTGAAACTGAACTTGGCATACTAGCCCAATAATACAACCACAATGCAGTTTTATGATCAGCACAAATTCAGAACCCCGCCATGAATACGTACTTCACAAACAGAGAAGGTAAAGAATTCCTCAGATTTGTAACCTTGAAAAAAGATGAATTATAGCAAGTCTTAGTAAATACAAATGAATTCCTCTGGACATCTCTTAGCATAGATCAAATTGGAAATTAAAACAACTTCTGAATTCACTGGCTGGCATCAACATAGATTTAGCTTACAATTTGAAATGGTTGAAAACACATGCATTAAAACCAACAAATGACTGTAGTGAAATGTGAAATTTTGAATACTGCTTTTATCAGCTGCTCCCAGAATTGTGTGAGAAGGCAGAATTAAATTAGATCAATTTTCAGTGGCTCCTTGACAATTTTTGTGTTTAACAGGTTTTATTTAGAAGGAATTAGTTCATTATAATACAGAATCATTATGTGTGACATTCATGCAGTAATAGTGTAAAATAAATGTGACAGGAAATATCACCTTACACCAATTTCATGCTATTTGTGGTGGTTTTGTCATAGAAAGTTAATTTATATTCTAATATTATCATTCTGTAATGCAGCAGTCCTGATAATCTGTGAGGTATGGCATTGTAGTTTGAAAGCATTTTTACTGATTAATACACACAAAATGCGGGAGGATCTCAGCGAGTCAGGCAGCATCTATGGAAGGGAATCAACAGTCGACATTTTGGGCTGAGACCAAAACATCAGCTGTAGATTCCTCTTTATAGATGTTGCCTGTCCTGCTGAGTTCTTCCAGCATTTTCTGCGTGTTGCTCAAGATTTCCAGCATCTGTGGAATCTCTTGTGTTTATGATTTCACTGATTAACACAGCCCAAGGAATGGGATTAACTTTCTTTCTGAGTTAAGCATATAGTAATAATTTAATATTGTCCATTTCAGCACTTACTTCCTTGTTGATGACATAAATTTTGTAATTTTTTTCAATATACAACATGCAGCTTGTGATATTTACTGTAGTTATATTTAGTACGTTTGTTTTTCTTGAATTTGCAGACATTGGCCAAATTAATCAAATGCATTTTATCTGGCTGTGCATTTTTATATGCCATGGGCAATCGCACAATGTCTAAGAGTGGTGGCGAATGGTTCTTATCCAGTTTTCTGTTCCGTAATGTGTGGTGGTTGAAGTACAATCAACTATCTCCCAACACACAGCTGAACATTGTCAAAAGCAAACGGACCATCTTCAATTTTAATTTTAGCTGCAGGCAATAGGCAGCGAAGACAAAAAAAGGAAATTCCTTACTAGTGATCCTAACAGAAATTGCAGTTTGGATTTTTTGACCTGTCATCTTGATAATTCACCATCAGTGAAAAAGAAAACGGACTTTACTGAGTTCCTGACAAAATGGAGGCATATTGGGCTGAAGTTCATGTTTACATAAAATACCTTCAATTTTTAAAATGCAGTGGTTGTTTCCAGCATCTGCTGTTATTTAAGTTGAAATGTGAATAGATCCAATACAGCTGGTGTTGTAATATCGAAGAGTACATTATGTATAATCATTCTGCACATAAGCATGCATAATTGCAAACTTTATTATTTCCCATAATAAAGCAATGGTTTTCCAGTGGAACCATTGCTGAAGCAGTGGGTGGCTTGGTGTCAAATATCCTGAGTGCTGGGCAGATACAGAAGCTGCCATATCCTTCTTTGATGCTGGATCAGAGACTGTGGTGCCAGAGGTAGAGATCCGAGAATTGATTAGTATGCTGCTCTCACCAGAAATGGATGTAGGCCTTTGAGAAATAATGAAAAATAATTGTTTCATTTTTTAACATTAGTTAAAGCTATCCATGCTTTTAGAATGGGACTACATCAACAATGAACATTAATTGGTTTCCTTTCATTAGTGCCTGCTTTGCTGTCTTCAGACACACTGTATCTAATGCTTGGTGTAGAATTGGTTGTCCACGGGGCCTGTTTTTGGTGCTTTTTCTCTCTCTATTACTCTATGACTATTGTTCACAGCTTATCAGTCATCCAATATTGCAGCAGTAAACACACATTTTACAGTCCAAACTCACAGTAAGTTCTTTGCACGCTCTGACTTTTCAATCTCATTCAGGGATCATTTACACACCTCAATTTAATCACACCCTGCATAAAAAGAGACGATTTCTCTCTGAGGTAATCACTAATTTATTTTACAGGGAGAATGGGAATGGTGATGACATGAGAGCAATACAGATGTTTATTTATGTGTTTGATTTTCTTTGCAGAAAATGCTTATTTGCTTGTTGTAGTTCCCTCTGATTTTACAACCCTGGTGTATGAGGCTGAACAGTGAGGACATTTAGCCCAAGGGCATTGGCTCCGAGCCTGAAACAGTTTTCCCCTGACATCCTTACATTTTTCCAGCAGAAATTATTGAAGTGTGGTGGGAACTAAAAGCTTCAGCAGAATTTTCTTTTCCTTAGCTTAGGTCTGCCAAGGACCACAGTAATGTTGTTCTTGGTGAGATTATGTAGCCCAGTAATATTTTCATGTTAAAAGCTGCTTTTGGTGAACCTAGAAGCTGACAACACAGAATAATGGAAATGAAGAACTTGATTTTATAAAGCCTTTTTCATCACCTCAGGATATCCTAAAGTTCTATATATACCCAATGAAGTAGTTTGATGAAGTACAGAAACTACCATAATGGATGCTCTTATTTAAATATTTCACGAGGAAGGTCTACGTTAGATTTACTGCAACATTGCTAACCTATGAATAAAAAGGGGAAAGCCAAATGTTGTCACAGCAATTGTCCTGTAGAAGGGCCTCGGACTGAAACATTAGTTAATTTCCATGGATGGGGAGTTCCTCCAACATTTCGTATGTGTTGCTTTGCATCAACAATGCTGTTGGAGATAACCGGTACGGTGTCACAGCCACACAGACCAACATTTTAAAGCTGATTATAGCAATAAACCCAAGTAAGAAGTTTCCTCATTTCTGACACTAATTTCTTTTCATTATCAAGAGAGAGTGAAAAGTCTATGCAAGACTGAACTTATCAGTGCTCTCAACATGAGCTTCCTCTTTATGTGACGAATAGACAAATGGCAGATGTGAGACAAATTGGAGCTTGATATGATCTTTGCATTGTTAGTTTATTTCTAATGCCTGAGATTCTGTAAAAAAAACTTTAGCATTCACATTGGTTGTAATACCAAGTATTCAGTTAGGTATAAATGAAGTTAAGAAAATAAATTGGAAAACAGTTATCATTGAGCATAAAAATTAAATGGATGATAAATTCCAAGAAAAATTTAATTGCACAATTAAATTTATTGGGTAGTACCAGGAGGGAAACCGTGAGCAACACAGAAAGAGCAAACCTTCTTTTTGAGAATCAGACCATTAGATGGAAAATCTTGCTCAAGGTACCTTCTCACCAGTGTTCAAATAATTCATGTGTGCATAAGCGAGGCATTTGTATTTCCCACACCACTAACCTTATGGATAGTACAATGCAAATTGAATGCTTGCAGTTGTACTTTTTGTCCCATTGGAAGGAAGAATAATCTCTGATCAGCTTTTGATCAGAAACTTTGAGGTGGGAGTTCTCCAATGAGAAGAAACAGAATTGTAAATTTAAATCAAGACACTGTTTTATTATAAGGAATTAATGAAACATACGTTTTCATCATTTGGATGAAGCAACATGCTTAATGACATATTTCCTCCTAATTATAAGTTGTCCTATACCAATTTTAAAATCGATGTTTTGGCTGTTCTTAGGTGATAGTTGGAAACTGCTTAACAATGAAACATATTACCATTATTAAGCAAACATCATTTAAAAACAATGGATGAAGGATTTTGGTGCAAACATGTTCTCATAGTTCAGAGAACATATGACAGAGAAAGGGGCTCTTTGACTCTTTGAGTTTATGCCAGCTTTCAGAATTACTTCCTTGCACCCCCTCAACTGCTTTCTCCATCTACCTGTATAGGAGTCATTCACAGGAGAAAGTTAACCCTTCAGCCAGTCTGTTATTGGAATGAGAGAAGCAGATGCACACAGGTCAGAATCAAAGCTGATAGTTGGAGCTATGAAACTACCACATTACCTGATGATAATGGTGTACAAATAACTTTTAAACCACAGATTTACATAATAACTTAGATAGAACTTCACTACTGTCAGTGAGCAACTGCTGTATATTTTTTTCTTTCTGGTTTCAATGTGACAAAAAAATCTTCATTCCCAATGTTTTCATTATTGAATCTATGACCGAGGTGAAACATGGTTACAGTAATATATAAATGTATACATACACTTAAATGCATGGAAATAGAAAACTTTACAGAAATATAAAATCTTCCAGTAAAGAACAAATTATAAATGCAAAATCCCCCTAAGAGATAAAAAATGACTCTGAAAGCTCACACAAATGTGAAGTAGGGCCTCCAAGGAGAACAAATTCATCTTCTATTTTATGTGATATGATTAGATGTAAATTAAATCTTTATTCACTGTCACTTTACATTTCTACTATCTATCTAAAAGGGGCCTTTGTCTTCTGGCAGAGTTAAGATTCTGTCTTTTGAGTACAGCATTTGGTGGTAAAGCCAAGCTTGTGGCTGATGTCGTTTATTATGGTGATTGATTATGATTTATATGTTGATTCATTTGGCTTGCCCTGCCCTTGGAGCTTCACAAGAATTTAACTAGAAAGGAATGCTGTATTACTAGTTAAATACAATGACGTACTTTATCGTATACTGCATTTCTAATTGCAGCAAATTAATTTCTGTAGTTGTTCTTTAGAGACTGCACAATAATAAACACCAGAAGCTTATTTTGAATAGACCACCTGGTAGTGTGGGAATTGTAGCAAATTTACCACATAGCCTGGATTTGCATGGCAGGGAAATATGACATGTGGTATCTGAAATCATTGCAGACCCAGATGGAAGTATAGGAACTGAACTGTGGTCTGTATTGGGTGGTCGTGCATTTTTCCATCTACCCTTCCCTCCCCTATCTATAATAATCAGGTCTATCCTCGTGACGCCCATCTCAAACTGCACAAGCTATGAGACTTGGATTAGTTTAGGAATACTAGTTTACACATCTTACTGTGAATTTACAGCTGTTGCTACAGGATTACAATATGATTTTACATTAATTTACACATGTGTTTTTACATACTTTTCTTCCCTTTCCTTTTTTAGCTCTTTGCATGCCATGCCTTATTCCCCAGTTGAGAGGCTGGGCAAGCAGCCTGCCACAGATCTCCATCAATGATGTTCTGTACCAGGTGCATGAAAACAGCATGGTGTGATTTGGTGCCTGCCCACTGATTTTATTTCCCTCCCTGTGCACTTGTGCTCGGACAGCACATTTTATTTCCCCCGGTGGGATAGCTGCTTAATCCTGGATCCAGGTCATGCAACATTTGATCTCAATGTATTCAATACTGATGCTACATCCAAAAGAGTAGCAAAGCATTCTGTTTACCAATGTATTCCTGTTGCAAGACAGAAAATATAACACTGCAAAAAGGATTCACTGGACAAATAGCAGTGACTAACTTTGCCATGTTCACTTCCTCATAATGTAAGACTGTATCACCACTTTAATTTTTTATTTTCATTGCTCACCTCACTTGACCTCTGCAATAGTGACTTCATATTTATAGTGTGTTAAACCTCTAATTTCATTCTTCAGGCTCACACTCCAATGAACTCACTGCCATAATTTTTCTTATAATAATTCCTGCCATTCACATTCACAGCCCAATGCCACGTGAGGAATCAATACTTCTATCAGCACAATCGCATGTAGGACTACTGTCCAATTTCTTGCACCATTCTTCACCCACACCTCATTTTCTCTCCATTCCTACTTCATCCCACCTTTGAAATATACCTTGTCACAAATGAAATCATGATTTTCTGTCCGTTAGCTCCAACACCTTGGCTAAACTGAATTCATGCCTCTTCCTTTGATGCCACAAGCCCTATCCAGACTACTGTTTAATTTTACCCTGATTTCTTTCCTTGTTTGAGTCCAAGTGCGGATGATGAATTCAGTCATTCACTGCTTTGGTTTTATTGCACAACAGGCCTGCTTGCGTATACTTAAGATGGCCCAGTTTTTCCAAGAACATTTCCTGATGTGCTTTCTCTGCTGCAGAATATCACGTGAATTCTTTCTCCCTTGTGTCTCCGTCCTCATCTTCAACAATAAGTCCTGAAGACTTTGGGATGTCATTGTCACTAAGATTCAATCCATGTAGTTGGTTACATATGCTGTTTCCTTTCCTTAGAGTTGTAGAGTCGTACAACATGAAATATGGCCATTTGGCCAACCAGCATCCCCCTTCTAACCAAGTCTGAGCCAAGCATTATGTAGTATTTTACACCAATTCTATCTGAGTTTCATTTTATTATAGATTCTTATCAATCCCCAACTTTCCTCCACCCTAGGTGTAATTTTCAGTGGCCAATAAACATACCAGTCCACATGCTTGGTATGTGGGAGGAAACTAGATCACTTGGAGGAAACCCATACAGTCACAGAGAGCGCAGGTAAGCTCCAGACAAGCAGCACCTAGGTCAGAGTTGAATCCAAGTCACTGGTTTTATTAGACAAGGGCTCTATTGGCTGGATATTGTGCTGATCCAAGCTCTCAGAACCAATGTTCTAATGTTTTCCTCATCAAATCTTTTGACACCCCAATGATCCTTAAGTCGTTAGATGGCTTCTCCAGCATCCAGAACCAAATAATCCCAAAATTTCCTCTACTAATCACTGAGAAGATCAAAAACAGTGCCTTTAGACCTCTGCCACCTCTTGATTTGTCCAGCTAGCTTCTTTCATGATAAATCCTGTAAAGTTGTGGTCAGAAGAGGCTGTATGACAATGTCCTGTTCATCCATTACCTTCGTGTTTGCTGACCTCTGTTATTAAAGCCTCAAATATATCATTCTCAAAGACCTTTCCAAATCTTTTCTTGTATTGTACTCCAGCCCTGCAGCTTCCTCCATTTCCTGTTCTATCTACAAGTGACTCACATACTGGAACATCTAGGTCCCTCTGAATATCAACCCCTTTCAATCTTTCACCATTTTGTACATAGTCTGCCTTTCTATGTTTTCTACTCATGTAAATTGTTATGTTTGTGATACTGGGAAGCCAGATGGCCATGAATAACACACATGAGAGATGGAGAGGTGAGGAACCTGCATGCAGCTATTCATTTTATTTGTAAGTCATTCACCCAGAATGCCCTGTCACATTACGGTCAGTACATAATACACAGGGAAGCTCAGCAGCAACCTGCAACGGCCAAAATATACATGAATACATAACATATCCCCCCCCCACCACTTATCTCAAAGGTTCCCCCCCTTCCCAAATACAGAGCAGCTATTGAACTATTAACATTCAATGGTGTAATCATCAAATTCAAACAACAATGATTTTTATTCTTCTAAACCAGGGAAAGAGGGTAGACTGCCCCTATTTCCAGGAATAACCCTGGGTCTTATTCTGCCCCATGTGCTGAAGGTTAGTACCTAAACTAGAGATTCAAATTGTCTGGAGGCCGCCTGCTTCTGTGGGGGTACTGACGACTTGGGGATGACGTCAAAGTTGTTTTATCTCTTGTTGGTCTATGTATAGATCTTGGCTGTGCTCCTGCGTTGTCAGTAAGGGGCACCTCAGAAATGGGGGGACAAATGGCCTTGTTGAATAAGGATTGGCATGTGATGATTCTGTCTGCCAAGCAGTCACCTAAATTATCTGGGGATGGAGGCCATATTTCAGGGGGTTTTGATTGCAAAGGCAAGTTTCTAGTTACCTTCATACGGTTAACCAGCTCATTGACAGAAGTCATATCTGTGTTTTTTTTTTTTGTATTCGTTTAGGACCAGATGATGCAGTTAGAGTCTGCTCCAGATGTTCCACCATGAATGGGGCAGCAAGCTTCCTCCCAGGTTCCATTT
The DNA here is from genome assembly GCF_030028105.1 of Mobula birostris. Classification (NCBI taxonomy): domain Eukaryota; kingdom Metazoa; phylum Chordata; class Chondrichthyes; order Myliobatiformes; family Myliobatidae; genus Mobula; species Mobula birostris. The sequence continues at coordinate 17,855,221 of NC_092388.1, forward strand.
TGAGACCTTTCAGTTCCACCTCTTCCACAATCAAAACCTCTCCAGTCTGTGAACTCTCCTTTAGGTTCTCCTTGTTGGCAGTGAGACTGGACAGCAGCAGTTCCACATCCACATTTGCTTTTCACAGTATTTCTAAAACAACAACCTTTCTTTAATTAATCTCCCATTATCTTCTCATGACAAAGTTGTTTCCAAGGTGTGAAACACAAATTGGGATTTTCTGCTCCAGACCAACATGTCTCCCAAGTTCTTCATGTGGGGTAGACCACAGGCTACTAGAACAACCATCTGGTCTACTTAAGTTAATTGAAATTATTGACTGAACTGTCTAGATGCCACTGATCCCTCACCAAGCACCTCCTGGCAATCATTCATGCTAGTCCAGGTACACTTTTCTTCATGTCGAAGAACTCATTGAAGTCAATATATTGTAAGTTTGCAGCCTTAAAGGAGCTGCAAAAAGTCCATATCCTCAGCTGATAATTGAGAGCTCCTTATTGCTTGATTTCATTGTCTGGATTATGTTATAAAATTGTCACATAAAGTACTGCAACCTTTTGCCAGCAGTAATGCAATCTCTTTAAGGAAACTTTCAAGAGCAGCATAGTCCTCTTTACTCAATTCGGCATGAGTATGGCCATACCGTACTGACATTGCTTCAAAAAGGACTTGATAGTTATCTAAGAAGTAGGTGCTGAATTGGATGGAATGCAATGCTAATAGACACAGCCCAGCTGAGGGAACAGCATATCGCTTCATGTCAATCTGCTGATTTATGGCTTTCATTGCACTTTATCATCAAAGCCTGTAAGCTCTTTGTGACTAGTGGGGCCAGCAGAAAACCATTTTAGTTCCTCTTCAGTATAGGAATCACATCCTCTCCCCTCATCAAAAACACGTTCTCTAGCATCTCTGTCACGCAAGTCTTTGTCTCTGTCATCACTGGCCGCATGATGCTATTATGTGCCCACTTCTAAATCTCTGCTGGCTACTGTTATGTTTCGTAGCTCCAAAATATAAAACTAATCAAAACAAAAACATGAAGCCGGGAATAACATGTATGCTTCCAGTTTTTACTTTTAGCAAGGCTTGTACATAGGATAAGTGGGATGTTGACATATGTGTGAGCAGCAAAGAATGCTTAATAAAACAATATATATTTACAATATTATTCAAATATTACTGACATATTAAATACACAACAGCAACCCAACCCATGAATATTTTCATTGTCTTTATTTTCCAATGGTCTTCCAGATTGTTGCCTATTGGACATATTGGTCACATGACAGCCACCACTACAGCTTCTTCCTTTATTCTCTCTCATAGATCTGCAATACTTCACTTGGGACTGCTCTCTCCAAATGTGAAGCATAGTCCTTCTTGGTGCCATCCAGTAGCGAACTCCTGCCAGAATTGGGATACAGCGATGGATGCCACCTTTCAGGATCCCAGATGCCTTCACTGCCACATTTTACCAAAAGACATGCTGGCCTTTGCTTTGCATAGGGGTACTTTTAGATTTCTAGAATCTTTTCCTTGGACTATCTATATGGTTTCTTCATGCCACACACCTTTATTGTATCATTTAACTGATCTTTTTCTTCAATGCATTTTGTAACCATGTCACCATCAAGGCTCAGAAGCCACCTCTGCCACTCCACTAAGAACCTGGACTTAACAAACACCTCAGCAGAGATTCCTTTCATACTGCCCCATTCTCTGTTGAATACTTCTGCACGTTTCTTCAATACCTCTTGAAGACCAGTGCTCCCATCAATCAAGCGCATTTTGTATCAGTTAAGTTTGAGCTGTTCCAACCTCAAACATCCCTGAGGTGCTGGAGAATTACCTTTAACAAAATACAGTTTCTTTTTCTGCTCATTAATCTTCACTGTAACATGTATTACTCCCCTCACTGGAACAACCTCACCAGTGTAAGACTTTAAAGTCAACCTTGCCCCTTCTGGGGGTGAGCTGCTGCAATTTCTCCTTGTAATCTTTCTCTGACACCAGCAATATTGCAGCACCCATGTCCGCTGGTCTCCTCACTGTGGCCACGTGCATCCATGGGGTCACCCTATAGCTGTCTTTGTGTACCGAAACAGATACGACATGCAAAGCTTCCTTGACCGCAGAGTGGAAGTCGCTCAGTCTGTCCTCAGGATGCTCCATCTTGATCACATGTTTCTTTGTAGTTTTCCAAAAGAGCTCTCTGCTTCCTTCTCTATAAAGCTCCATTCTATGTAAGTAGGAAGGTTCAATCCCTCCCACTTACATCGCAATACTTCCATGCTCTCGATCTCCTCGCTAACTTTTATTTCCCAGGCCCTGACCACCTCATTTTCACCATGGATCTCCACTCCCCATAATACTTCTCTCCCCAATCAAGAAGACCTTAAAGCTTTCTGCTTCCTACTCAATAAAGGAACCAACCAGTTCCCTGTTACCACCACCCTCCTCCGTCTGGCAGAACCGGTTCTCACCATCAACAATTTCTCCTTCAGTTTCTGCCACTTCCATCCTACCTTTAAATTCACTTGGTCCAATTCTGACACCTCCCTTCACTACCTCAATTTCTCTGTGTCCATCTCTGGAGGCAAACTGTCCATTGACATCTTTTATAAACCTACTGACTCCCACGGCTATCTTGACTAAACCTCATCTCAATCTGTCTCCTGTAAAAATACTATTTCCATTTTCTCAGTTCCTCTGTCTCTGCCACATCTGTTCCTAGGTTGAGGTTCTCATTTCCAGGACATCAGAAATGTCCTTCTTTTTCAAAGAATGGGGTTTCCCTTCCTCCACCATTGATGCAGCCCTCACTCGCATCTCCTCCATTTCCTGGACCTCCGTGCTTCTGTGCTCATCCCATTTTCCCACCACTTAAACTGGGATAAAATTACTCTTGTCCTTACCTATCACTCCACGAGCCACCTCATCTAAACACATCATACTCCGTTTTTTCCGATCATACCACCAAACATATCTTTAACTCCACCCCCCACCCCCCACAGGGACTGGTTCCCTTGTCCATACATCCCTCCCCACTAATCTCCCTCCCGGCACTTATCATTGCAAGCAACCAAAGTTTCACACCTGCCCATCACCTGCCCCCTTACCTCCATTCGGGGCTCCAAATAGTTCTTCCAGGTGAGGCAATGCTTCACCTGCGAATCTGCTGGGGTCGTCTAATGTATCTGGTGCTCCTGTTGCGGCCTCTTCTATGCTGGTGAGACTCGTTGAAAATTAGGTGACCGCTTCATCAAGGGCCTCCACTCTATCTGTCAAAAGCGGAACTCCTTGGTGGTCAAACATCTTAATTCACTCAGGCTGCCCTCAGGGTGGAGGGACAACACCTTATATTCCATCTGGATAGCCCCCAAACTGATGGCATGGATATCGATTTCTCCTTCAGGTAAAAAAAAAATTCCTTCCCCCTTTCCTCTTCTTTTATTTCCCACAATGGCCTCTTACCTCTTCCACCTGCCTATTACCTCCCCCTGGGCCCCCTCCTCCTTCCCTTTCTCCTATCTCCTATGCCCTACTCTCCTCTCTTATGAGGTTCCTTCCTCTCCCCCCCCCCACCTTTTTATTCTGGCGTCTCCCCCTTCCTTTTCAGTCCTGAAGAAGGGTCTCAGCACAAAACGTTGACTATTTCCTTGGACGCTGCCTCACCTGCTGAGTTCCTCCAGCATTCTATATATGTTGCTTTCGAATTTCAGTATCTGCAGAATTTCTTGTGTTTACACATTTTACCAAAAGTACTTTTTCTTTATTACAGTGTTTTTGTTGGCAATATCTTTTTACTTTTACAGGAGCTTTGAATGTGTCCCTCTTTGCCACAGCTTCGGCAATCTAAATCCTTATTCAAACACTCCTTTGCTGAATGTTCAGTTTTGCCTCAACATTACTGATTGCCAATATGTGTCTTATTCTTAAAGTCAGTAGAACCTAGGAAGATGCACTTAATAGCTGTGCTATTTTAGCTGCCATCTCCATTGATGTAGTAATCACTATTTCCTTATGTAATGTTAGTCTGTCTTCTGTGAAGTTCAAAGTTCAAAGTAAATTTATTATCAATGTACATATATGTCACCATATAGAACCCTGAGATTCACTGTCTTGCAAGTATACTCAATACATCCATGGAATAATAACTGTAACAAAATTAATGAAAGACCGCACCAACTTGGGCAGTCAAACAGTGTGCAAAAGACAATGAACTGTGCAAATACAAAAAGAAAGAAATAATAGTAGTAAATAAATAAGCAATGAATATCGAGAACATGAGATGAAGACTTCTTGAAAGTGAGTCCATAAGTTGTGGAAACATTACAATGATGGGGCAAGTGAAATGGTCCCCTTTGGTTCTAGAGCTTAAGCAAATTTTCTTAACTGCCTCATTACGCAGACCACATACCACATAACGCGTCATCCAGTGACTGCCCAAAATCACAATGTTCAGGCAATTCCTTCAGCACTACCACAAACTGTGAAATAGATTTGTCTTGCTCTTGATTCCTTTTATGAAATCCAAACCTCTTAGCAATATTCAAAGGTTTCAGTGAATAGTGGTCCTTAAGACTTTAACTATGTCCTCATAAGGAAGGCTTATGGCCAGACTTGGCAGTCTGTCTAATAAATTAAGCTTTTCGGCACCCATCACAGTCAGAAAAGTTGGAACACGAATATCATCTGAAATTTCAGTTTAGCAGTGCAAAGTATTCAAATCTTTAACTATATGAACTCCATTGCCATGTCATTTCATCATGTAACCCTAAACTTCCAAATATCATCGCCATTTTCAAACACAATCACGTTCCAGAAAAATTAACAAGTCTTATCCTGCTTCTTCTCCTCTCTTACTTGTTTTATTTTACCATCCCGTTCTCTCCCCTTGGATTCTTCACTCACCGTGCTTTCTGCAGCTGTTTTTCCTTGTGCGTGGCATCTTCTTTTCACTCAGCTACATTACATCATTGAATACAAACTATTCTTGCTGAAGGGAACTAAACAATAAATACTGCAAGAGGGCTTGTCGCCTCTTCATTACTTGCTATGTCTGTGGTACTGAGAAGCCGGGTGGCCATGATTAACGCCCAAGAGAGACGGAGATATGAGAAACCAACATGCTGCTGTTTATTTTACTTGTAAGTCATCTATCCAGAATACCCTCTGACATTACGGTCAATACGTAACACATAGGGAAGCTCGACATCAACCTGTAAGGGTAAAAATATACATGATTACATAACATGAATGACCTAATCTCTTTATATACATCCACATGAGAAAGAAATGGTCACATTATTTGTTAAAAAAAAAGGTGTGCTGAATATGGATTGGAAAATCAATTCTACAGATAGGCCATGATGAAGACAACATTGAAAGGTCATGGTGAGGATGAGAGTAAGTGAAAGAGAAAGACAGGCAAAGAGGCCAATTTTAGAGTAGTTCAAAGTCAAAGTAAATATATGTCACCGTGTACAACCCTGAGATTAATTTTCTTGCGGGAATACTCAATAGATGTATAGAATAATAACCGTAAGAGAATCAATGAAAGATTACCCACCTTTGGCATTCAAACCCAGAGTGCTGAAGACAACAAACTGTGCAAGTACAGAAAGAAGAAATTATACTAATAAATAAGTAAGCAATAAATATTGAGAACATGAGAAGAAAAGCCCCTGAAGGTGAGTCCATTGGTTGAGGGCATACTTCAATGACGGGGCAGGTGAAGTAGTTCCTTTTGGTCTGGAGCCTGTAACTGTTCCTCAACCTGGTGGTGTGAGTCTTGAGATTCGCGTACCTTCTTCCTGATAGCAGCAGTGAGAAGAAAGCACGTCCTGGACTGGTGGGGGTCTCTAAAGATGGATGGTGCTTTTCTGCAAAAGTGTTTCATGCAGATGTGCTCAGTGATGGGGAGGGCTTTACCTATGATTGGCAGGGCCATGTCCACTACTTGTTGTAGGATTTTCTGTTTGAGGGCATTGTTTTTTTCATACCAGGCTGCGATGCAACAAGTCAATATACCCTCCACATTACATCTATGGAAGTTTGTCAAAGTTGTTGATCTCAATACACTCGGTAGCAAAGAAAGCTAATTCTGAGAAAGGAGCTGTATTAAGGTGTTGTTGCAAAGGCTAACAGCAACACTGTTACCTCACTGTTACGGCAACATATAATCACCTCTCAAAGCAAGCTATTAATCTTGAGGTGAAGCAGTTAAAACTATCATATGATTTCCAATGCAATCACAGTAAATATTTGGAGTTACTCTCTGAAGGTGGTGAACCCAAAGGACCAAAAGATTTATGACACAGATTTCACAGTAGTAGACCAGAAATACATTCATGCATATATATGTATAATCTTCTTATAAAATACATATATAAATATATGTATATTTAAATACTTAAGTATATTTAAATATATTTATATTTATATTAAAAGAAAAAATATATAATAAATATAATAGAAGATGCTGAAGATTACTTCAATGAACATATTCATTCAAACGTTCGCAGATGAACAAGAGTACAGAAAAGGGGAGACAACTGTCCATGACCAAAAGAGGCAGGCATAGTAATTTCAGCACAAAAGTGCCAGAGAACCATCATCATTAAGAGTTGGAGACACAATGAGGATGAAGCCTGCATCACCTGTGTGACAGTGAGAAATGGTGATTCAACAGACACCAGATCCTTTGAGGCTTGACGGAGCCAGGAATCATATACTGGAGGAACAGTCATAGGACCAGGCATGGGCTGCCAAGTCATTGGCCCAAGAATCTGGAGGACTTGATTACAAATAATGTACGTACATAGTGCTTCACCAGTTAATTTAGACGATTGTTTTTACTTTTGTATTTCATTATTAAAGATGGGATCTACTATTTAACTTGTGTAATATTTGATGTAAGAAACCAGGACTGAGTTATGGAGAGAGGTCGGACATACTCAGACCTTATTTCTCAGAGACTGAGAGGTGATCTTCTACAGGTGTACAAATTATGAGGGAAATAGATAGGGAGAATAGACACAATCTTTTTCCTAGGATTATGGAATCAAGAACTAGAGGGTATAGGTTTAAAATAAGAAGGGAAAGGTTTAAAAACAACTTGAGGGTCAACTTGTTTTTTTACACAAAGGATAGCATTTTGTGGAGTGTACTGCCAGGAGAAATAGTAGAGGCAAGAACAATAAGAACGAAGACAGCTGGGTTGAAAAGGTTTGGAAAGTTGTGGTCCAAATGCTGGCAAATGGTACTAGATTGGATAGGGATTCTTGGTTGGCATTGACCATTTGGGCTGAATGGCCTGTTTCCACACTGTATAACTCTATGACCAAATGTTTGTATGTTATTGCTAATGTTTCAGTCCGAACCTGGTCAGAAACAATTTGGCTGTACATTTGGAAAAGTAGACAGTGGAGCACTGAAGCTTAGATCACTAAAAGTTCATTTGTTCAAAGCTAAGTTTAAACTTAACTCCAGTAATTTCTCGAATGAATGAAGAAAAGGTAATGAGACATTTATATGTTAAAAGGATTTTATAAAGAGGAGAAGATGGGCAGATAGATCAGCTGCAGCCACATATCACATCATTTGTCTTCAGTTACCCTAACACGCATATTTATTGAATAAATATAAATGGGAAGTATGGAACATTATCGCAACAGCTGCAATCTAACTATGATCAGAACTTGTGAATCTGAAGGTACTTTGAATCTTGAGCACCTTTTGGGAATGATATTTTGCTGCATAAAATCGCAGATCATCCACAATTCTAATGTTAAGCATGCAATATTATTGTCAGTTTTCCATTGTAGGATATTTATACCATTGCCCTGATTACATGTATGTAATTTCAGGTGCACAAATGCAAATTTGTACTTTGTCAAAGCGGCAGGCAGCATAGCCTTCAGGTGTTATGACGAAAATGTCCAGTATCAAGCAGCTTTAACAATAACCGAGTAGAAGTGTGTGATGGGATCATTTTCTCACTGTTTCACCTGAATAAAAACTGAAAACCTAATGGGGATAAAATGGGGATAACGTATGAATAACACTCGCTGCAAATGGTGTAAATGGGTGGTATAGTAGCATAGTGGTTAGCGCTATCACTTTTCAATGCCAGCATCACTGATCGGGGTTTAATTCCTGCTGCTGTCTGTAAGAAACTTGTATGTTCTCAATTAGATATTATATCAATCCAGCTTGTAAAATCGACAGAAATATTCTGACTGGTTGCATTTCTGACTGGTGTGGAGCCTCCAAAGCACAGGATCACAAAAGGCTGCATACTCAATGTACTCAATGGAAAGCGCAACACTCCCCACCATCGAGGACATCTTTAAGAGGCAACAACCATCAGTAAAGACCCTCACTATTCAGAATTTGCTCTCTTTCCATAACTACCATCTGAGAGAAGATACAGCAGCCCAAAAACACACACTTGAGAACAACTTCTACTCCTACAGCATCAGATTTCTGAATGTTCCACGAACACTACCTTATTATTCGTCTTTTCTACTATTTATTTATTTCGGTAACTTGTAGTAATTTTTCTCTTCTCACAGCACTGTTGCCACGAAACAACAAATTTCATGATACTGATGAGTATTTCCAAACATTCCTGTTTTTATTTCAGATGCAGTTTAAAAAAAATATTTGCATGTTGTAGAGCAGCCTGTGGTTATTTTCAATTGCATAGCTCTATGTTACAGTACTAAAAGCAGAAGTTTAACATGTGTGGTAAATCATTGCTGATTTTATTCCTTGAAGCTACTCTGTAAACATCAGTAACTGTGTCTCCAAATTTAAAGCTGTGGATTTTACAGAGTGCCATTAAGAGTTTATAAAACAATATAAAATAAGTCTCATTATGTTACATACAAATAAACTAACAGCAGCTCTTTGTTCAATTTGCCATACAGTTTGAAAGATTCAGTCTGATGTCACATAGCAAAGCAACAATGCCTTGTGTGAAACTATACTACAATCATTTTCATACTGCGGTTTAAGTTAGGTGCTATTTATTGATCAGCCATAATACATTCCATTGGTTCAAACAGCACCAAGTTCAACTGAGATATTTAGAGGCTGAGAAAATTCTCTATTCCATTCCAAGAACTGTTTTGAGGTAAATTTCAGATTAGCTTTATCTAAGATCAAAGATTAGCTTTATTTGTCACGTATAATGGAAACATACAGTGAATTCCATTATTTGCATCAAATCAAATCAGCAAGGATCGTGCTGGGCAGCCCGCCAGTGTCTCCATGCTTCCAACGCCAACATCGCATGCCCACAACTCACTAACTCTAACCGTATGTCTTTGGAATGTGGGAGGAAACTGGAGCACCCAGATGAAAACCATTCAGTCAAGGGGAGAACATACAAACTCTTTACAGAGAGGAGTGGGAATTGAATCTCTATCTACTGCTCATGCTGCAGAGTTGGGCTAACCTCTATGGTACTGTGTCACCCCCCTTTTTAGTAATTGACTTTATTCATAGCTCAGCTGGCTGGTAATCCGTGTGCAAAGGAGGAGGAGAAAATACACTCAGATTTCCATACTCCACTCATCCAGTGATCAGCTACTAAACCAATGCAATCCTGGCCTGCACTCTTCATACTATTTTCAATAAACCTCTGCTTTCTTCACCCTAACTCACAACTATTTATTTACCCCTTACACTCATGCTTGCTAACATCCATTTACAGTCCTCATCATTATACTTAAATTGTCTCGAGGCATTGCCTGTTCCCAACTTTGCACTATCTTTCAGCCTACAATGCACTGATATGTCTTCACCCCTCCCCCTCTAGTTGATTTATCCTTGCCAAGTATGATATAGTAAAATAATGGTTGCATCACCCTGCATTTACCACCCTGCAAGTGGTGAATCTGTCAAATTCATTGCCACAGGCAGCTGTGGAGGCCAAGTCCTTATGTATATTTAATGCAGAGGTTGATAGATCCTTGATGGGTCAGCGAATGAAGGGATACGGGGAGAAGGCAGGAAGTTGGGGCTGAGAGGAAAATTGGATCAGCCATGACAAAATGGCAGAGCAAACTCAATGGGGCTGAGGGCCTACTTCTGCTCCAATATCTTATGGTTTTATGGTCCTATATACTTAACAAGTAGGCTGAGGGAGGGTGGGAGGGAGGGAACGTCGACTCAGACCATGAGAGGCCTGTGTTGGGCATTTTCACGCCTTACAAGGTGCAGATTGGAAGTCTGTGTGGGGCGCCACTCCTTGCACAGACACTAGAGCAATGCGTGGTTAAGTGCCTTGCTCAAGGACACAAACACGCTGCCACAGCTGAGGCTCAAACTAGCGACCTACAGATCACTAGACAAACGCCTTACCCACTTGGCCACATGCCCAACAAAAGTAGGTAAGAACTAACTTCAGCTATTTTGATGGATAAGTACTTTATAGATCCTAAAGAAAATTATGGTGTCACAGTAGCATTTATGAGTGCACAGTTATGCAAATATTAGAAGAGAAGTAAGAAAAAAAGTTATCTTAAAAATATGATGTAAAAGATTCACAAGTCAAAGATTACTAGATTTCCAAGATTTCCAAGTTCACACTGTTAAGTTGGTAGTACAAGAATTACTGTAATATTGTACAGTAATGGGTGCACATTCACACCGTCCAGATAAGAAGTAATGGTATAATTGCACAGGGTGTCTGCAACAGCAGTGTGTGGTAACTGGAGCTTAAACAGTGCTCTGGTAAACAGAGGTTAATAACAGACTAACGGGAGGGGGGGGGGGGGGGTCACTACTTCACCAGCTATGGGTTGGCTCATTCTAGAGCCTAGTGGCCGAGGATAAGAATAACCTCATATAACACTCTTTAGAGCAGCTCAGTTGTCTTAGTTTATTGCTGAAAGTGCTCCTCTGTTCAGCCAAGGTGGCACGCAGAGGGAAAGGTACATTGTCTAGAATTGCCAGGATTTTCCATAGGGTCCTTTGTTCTACCATAGCCTCCAGTGTGTCCACTTTGACTCCTACAGTAGTGCCAGCCTCTCTAGTTATTTTATTGAGCCTGTTGGCATCACCCATGTTGATGCCTTTTCCCTAGCACACCACCACATAGAAGATTGTACTGGCGACAACTCCAAGATTTAGGCAATATTTGTCTATCACAAGGCTTTTGCTTTGGTGATAGGGATAATAACTTTTACATGACAACATGCCACCTCAAATGGTTATATACAACCACCATAATCATAACAATTAAAAAATTATTCAGATATCAGAATTGTCTGCTGTTTCTTATAACCTCCCCAGGTCTCATTCTCATCTGTCCCAAGTATTACACAACATAGATGTCAGAACTCTTTAATTGAGACCATATCTCTTTACTTGTATATCTAAAGTTCAAAGTAGATTTATTTTCAAAGTACGTATACTGTAATATGTCACCGTATACTAACTTGAGATTTATTTCCTTGTGTACATTTACAGGAAAGTAAAGCAATACAATTGAATTTATCTACAAACGTACAAAAGAGGAAAAATCATGCAAAAATATAAAAAAACTACATAAATAATACTGGGAGCATAAGTTGTAAAGTCCTTGAAAGTGAGAACATAGGGAGTGAGTTCGGTTTTGAGGTACCTAAGTGAAGTTATTCACACTCCCACATAAATTCTTCTTGGGTTTCCAGCTAGGTCCCAATGTCAATTTTAACCAACGTTTCAATGACAAACTCTGTAACCTTCATCAGGGATGATGCCTAGGCATGTCTAGTCCAGTGGTATTTATACTCACTGGACCAGAGCCCCTAAGCATCTTCCCCGATGAAGATGGTGGAGATTGTCATCAAAACATCAGTTAAAACTGATACCTGGACCCAGCTAGAAGCCCATGAAGAGTTTATGCAGCACACATACCAGGAAAGCCCTAGATCGTTTTTTATCCACACTTGTTCAGGAGACTGGTAGCTGTAGGGTTATAACTATTCCTGAACTTAGTTGGGTGGGAGCTATGGATCCTATCATGTTCTGAGTTTTGGTCCATTTACCCAGTAAGTTGCTGAGACTTGTGGAATATCATCTGCTGATGTTAGACCTAACCACTGCTGAAACCTGCAAACTAGCCAGTGTCATCTCAGAAATCAAAATAAAGGAATCTGTAAATGTTGGTAAAGTGAGATAAACACTGAAAGCTGAGCTCAGAAGGATCAGTGGAAAGAGAAACGGAGTTTTCAGTTCAGATCAAAATCTCTTTGTTAGAACTGAAATGGGATAAATTTTTTTTAAAAAGGCTAAATGTAGACTAGTGTAGGAATAGTGTCAAACAGGTAGCTGGCGATCAGTGTGGATCCTGTAGGTCCAAGAGCCTGTTTACATACTGTACCTCTTCAGGGTCACAAGAGGGTACAGAAGGTTGTAGACTCCGCCAGATCCATCAAGGGCAAAATCGTCCCCACCATCAGGGGCATCTTTAAGAGACAATGCCACAAGAATTTGACATATATTACTCAGGACTCTGACTATCCAGGATATGCCTTCTCCTCGTTGACACCATCAGGGAAGAGGTACAGGAACCTGAGCTGACACAGTGAATGATTTAGAAAGAGCTTCTTCCCCTCCACCAACAGATTGCTGCACAGTTCATGAACCCATGAACTCTACCTCATTATTCCTCTTTTTTTGTATTTATCATCTATCTATTTATTCATTTATAGTAACTGTATGACTTCACACTATTCTGCCACTAAAAAACAATATATTTCATGTCATCTAAGATAGGGACAACAAATCTGATTCAGACTCTATGACTCCAGTACAGATATTAAATGTTTTCTTTACTAATAATGTCCAAAATGTATAATGAATACAATACACACAAAATGGTGGAGGAACTCAGCATTTTTTGTGTGTTTCTTAAGATTTCTAAAATAAGGCAGACTCTCTTGTAAAAATAAGCAACAAGCTGCCTTGTGAAGTTAATGCAGTGTACCACTTTGCCAGCTTACTTTTTAAGTGTACTTCAAGAAAAAAGTTACCTAATTGTATAAAAGGTATTAATTTTACCTACTGCTTTTAACAAGTTGCAAGCTGGGAATAGGAATGGCAGAAACACACCTGTATCCCTGGAAAAACAAAACAAATTACAGAATTATTCTTAACAATAAGGAATTCTGATTTATCACTTGACCTGGTTTGAAATCACATTCAAATGAGGAGTGAAAAGTTATTTACTGTAATGGTTTTAAGGATTTCTAGAAAAAATACCATTTCATACGGGCATATTTTCACCGGACAAAATACTTCTAAGTTCAGCATTTAAATGGGCACAAGATAACTGTTTTGGCAGGTGGAAAGATGTAATACAGGTGCCGACTGGTCAGTCATTGATTGACAATGGCTGGTCAGACCAGCAATGACTGTCCTGTCATTGCTTGTTTGTAAGTATTTGTCTGCTTATGTATAGTTTTTATTTCAAAAAATTCTATTTTATTTTTTTCCTGTAAATTGAATCTCAGTGTAGTATGTGATAACACATATATATGCTTTGGTAATAGTTTTACTTTGAATTTTGAACTTTGATAAGCATGTATCTTTACTATTGGCAGTAGATTCTATCTTTTGGACATGGTAGATGAAGCATTCCTTCACATAGAGTTGCAGGAGTACTTCTTCCTGTGAGGAAGTTCATTTCCTCTGCACTTTGATGAACACAACAACAAAAAAGAAGCTGGGGACTTAAGTATTCATAAAATTCCAGGGGCAGATAGAATAAATCCCAAGTACTTCAAGGAATGAAAGGAGAAAGAAGAACGCCAAGGCAAAAATCAATTTCTCTGTAACTCAGCAAGTGCAAATGAGGCACTAGAAGCCTTGAAAACTAGTAAGTGATATTCCAAGATCTGAGAATGAACTAAAAAATAAGCACTTGTCAGGCTGACATCTGTGGTGCAAAAATGCTATAATCTGTTTTAGAAGATGAAGTTCTAGTTTCTCTAGCACAAGTAATGGCAAGGTATTCTTGGTTAATGAAAAATAGATTGCTGCTGATCTATGAAAATTTTAAGATGGAATGAATTTAGTTTCAGGGGCAGGCTAAGTAAATGTAACCAGTCAGTCTGACATTGGCCAATTCAATGGAACTGCTACTAAGGGAGTTTAAAAATCATTATTTAGAAAGGCATAGATTATTTAAGACAGCCAGTATGGATTGTTAAGGAAGGGGTGTGTCTGGCAAACTAGAAGGTAGGAAGAAAGATTGGACGGTCCTACATTTGATATACTCTACATGGATTTAAGCAAGACTTTGACAAAGTCCAAATGGCAAATTATTCAAATAAGAGAAGTTCATAGGATTCATAGCAAAGTGGCATGTTAGATCCAAAATGGACTCATTGGGAGAAAGCAGAGAGCAACGGTCAACAGGAGTTTTAGTGACTGCAAGGTTGCTTGCAATGAGGAGTGAGAAAGGGCATGCTGAGAACTGAATCAGGCATTTCCAAAAAATTAGGTGCCAGCCTGGTGGAGGCTGAACATAGCACTATAGGTAGCGAAAGAGTAAAGCAGCATAGAATAGAGAGAAAACAGTGGCCCTGCAAATAATATTTAAAGGCAAAGCTCTAGTACAACATTTAGTCATTAACAGTGATGAACTATTTAACAGCTAATGGGAGGCACAGCTTCAAAGGTCATCCCATCTTCAGTTATAATAGGACTTCTATACAATTGCTAAAGACAAAGGTATTTATAATAACACAGAACCGGAAATGCTGAGTAATTAATTCATCTCAACTTTCTCCTGAGATCACTACAGTCATGAAGGCCAATGCTTTGCTTCACTCCACCTAACATCCAGAAACATCTGGATGCAGTAAAGGTTATGAAACTAAAGAACATCCCATTTCCCAAGCTAGATACATAAGACTCCACAACTAGCAACATTTTTAGCTGGGTTATGTTAGTAGATTTAAAAGTTTGGCATTTACCCAGCAATGTGTTAAGTAACTAGAGCATGACGTGAACGTAAAATGTACGTCGGTAACATAAACAATCCAGCTTTTTGGAATTGGTGTTGCATTATTATTGTCACATGTACCAAGATGGAGTGAAAAGTTTGTCTTGCATATCATTCATACAAATCAAATTATGCTGCAGTGCATTGAGCTAGGATAAAGTAAAACAAGAACAGAATGCAGAATAACATGTAACAGCTACAGAGAAAATATAGTGCAGGCAAACAGTAAGACACAGATCATGCAAGGTAGATTGTGAGGCAAAGACTCCATCTCATTGTTCAAGGGAACTATTCAATTGTCTTATAAGTGCAGGAGAGAAACTGTCCTTGAGCCTAGTGGTAAATACTTTCAGGTTTTTTTTAAAATCATCTGCCTAATGGGAGAGGGGAGAAGAGAGAGTGACCAGGGTTGATGGGGTCTATGATTATGCTGGATGCTATACTGAGACACGGAGGTCTTGACAAAATCCATGGAGGGGAGGCTGGCTTCCATGATGTGCTGAGCTGTGTCCACAGCTCTGCAGTTTCCTGTGGTCACGTGCAGTTGCCATCCCAAGCCATTATGTCACCATGTTACGAAGCAATCTATATTTGGCCAGCCACAGTAGAACCATCTGCAAGCTAGTAGATAGAGCAGGATCTGGCCATGCAGTCATGAGTGTACAGGGAGTAGAATATGGGGCTGAGGGTGTAACCTGTAGAGCACCAGTGTTTACAATAATTGCGAAAGCTGTTGCTGCCTATCCTTACTGATTGCCAGGAAATGAAGTGCCCAGTTGCAGAAGGAAGTGTTGACTCCAAAGGGTCAAGAGTTTGATGACAAGTTTGTCTTGTATAGTAATATTGAAGGTGGAACTGTAGTCAATAAACAATAGTCTAACATAGGTATCTTTACTATCCAAATGCTCCAGAGAAAGTGAGGTAACAACCACAGTAACAAGTGTAACTTTTCTGACATAACACCTATTGTGTATTAAAACACCTTTAAGTGCTTCCCACAAGCATTATTAAAGGAAATATGACGCTGATTCATATTTGACTGCAAGTCAGAAACTTGTGCCAAATATTTTAAGGAGCTATCCAAAGGAGGAAAGAGTGGAGGAAAATAAAAAATACATGTCATATGTAATATTGATGATGACTAACCATTGCTGTTTTAAGGGTGTGCCACCTAAAGATTGCTCCATACCACTAATAGCTCAGTATTGCTGCGACAATGGTTGACTATGAAAAAATCCAAAGAGTCTGTCTGACTCTATGATAATTGGCCGCAGTGACAACGTAACCTAATACTTTGTTTAACTGAAGTATCTTTCTTTCTAGTTTGAATGGCCAACCATTTTCCAGTATCTTAAAGGATGATACACCAAAACTTAATTTAGTAAGCTTTGACCCAGTGCCTGAACTCCTGGGTCTGTGACCCTACGGATCCACTGAGGAAGTCAGAGCCTCAGTGTCTGTGAGTCCACTGAAGGTGGCCTATCTTGGGGTTGGAAGACTGTCCGTGTGTGTGAATGAGTGGGTGGGTGGGAGGGGGGAAAAGGTATTATTTTGCTGTTGTTGCTTGGTTGCTATTATTCTGCTGCCGCTGTTGTATAACGAGAGAGCTATGGATTGTGGTGGACCCAAGCGCAGAATAAGGTCTAGAATTAACTCAGACCTAGACTCAAAATAAACAAGACAACACAAACGAAGTCCAAAGGCAACATCACAAACAGTGGTGCTGGAATTCCTGTGGTTGAGTACTGAGTAGTTAGCATGAGGCCTTTAAGTACAGACTTTGCTTGAAGGAATGTGGCAGGAAATAATTGCCGTTCTGAATTTTAAAGTTTCAGCAGCAGCTGAACATACTCCGGGGAACTGGAGCTCTGGAACTTGGATGCCTGTTGCTGTTTCGTCAGGACAATGACACTTTGTTGCTCATAGCGTTCGGCTGAACATTGTGGGCATAGTACGTTGCCAGCAGAAAATGTGGCAACACTTGCAGGCTACCCCCAGCATATCCTTAGGATGTGTTGTTTCATACCACAAGTGATGAATTTCACTGTATGTTTTGATCCAGGACACCTTCAAGGAGAGATGTCCCAAAAAGGTGGCATCCAATGTTAAGACCCCATCACCCAGGTCATAAGACCATAAGACATAGGAGCAGAATTAGGCTATTTGGGCCATCGAGTCTGCTCTGCCATTCAATCATGGCTGATCCTTTTTCCTCTCCTCAGCCCCATTCCCCAGCCTCCCCATAGCTTTTGATGCTACGGTCCATCAAGAACCTATCAGGCTCTGCCTTAAATACACCCAATGATCTGGCCTCCGCAGTTGCCTGTGGTAACAAATTCCACAAATTCACTACCTAGTGGCTAATGAAATTTCTCCGCATCTCTGTTTTGAAAGGGCGCCCCTCTATCCTGAGGCTGTGCCCTCATGTCCTAGACTCCCACACCATGGGAAACATCCTTTTGCACATCTACTCTGTCTAGGCCTTTCTACATTGGAAATGTTTTAATGAGATCTCCCCTCATCCTTCTAAATTCCAGTAAGTACAGGCCCAGAGCCATCAAACATTCCCCATATGATAACCCTTTCATTCCTGGAATCATCCTTATGAACCTCCTCTGAACCCTTTCCAATGCCAGCATATCTTTTCTTAGATAAGGAGCCCAAAATTGCTCACCAGTGCCTTATAAAGCCTCAGCATCACACCCCTACTGTTTTATTCTAAACCTCTTGAAATTAATGTTAATATTGCATTTGCTTTCCTTACCACTGACTCAACCTGCAAATCTCAGAGTTTTGGATTTTCTCCCCTCTTAGAAAATAGTCTGCACATTTATTTCTTCTACCAAAGTGCATGAACATCCATTTTCCAACATTATATTTCATTTGGCCTTTTCTTGCCCATTTTCCTAATATCCAAGCCTCATTTCCCTGAACTATGTCCATATTCATTGATTCTCTTCATAGCCAAAGTTAATTCACAGTAGAGGTGAAACTGCTCCAACTGCTGAACTTCCTAGCAAGCAACTTATCAAAGAATGAAAATTGTAAAAAGAACTTACATTATAATTCAATTTGGCTATGGTAAATTAGTCAGTACAGTCAAACCTAATGTTCGTATTGTATCCCATGTGATAAAAGGGAAAAGAGATGTACCATTCCATAAACTTGCTGAATGAGACTTCGGAGAAGGCATGCAATATAGAGCAAGTACATTGTAACCTGCGTGGAAATGTAACAACTGACACTTACAGTACTTTACACACATCTGGAGCAAGAGAATCCTTTGATATTTCCATCACAAAGTTAAAATTATCAATATGTAACTGCAGTTTTGTAGAGTTGTAGAAGTTGCTGCCAAGGTACGGGATCATCTGTGAGATTGAGGTTCGAACCCAAGGGACTGAGTACCAAGTGAGACAAGGTTAACCTGGAGGTCTGCAGATTCACATGCAATGTTAATGAGTGATCTGAAGCTGGAAATAATAGATAGCCAGCAGCTGAAATGCAGAATGGAAAACAATCTCTAGAAAAAATATTTCATCAGAATAATACTCAAATTTCAAAGTAAATTTATTTTCAAAGTAGCTATACGTCACCATATTCTACCCTGCGATTCATTTTCTTACAGGCATTCACAGTAGAACAAAGGAATATCAGAATCAGTGAAAAACATCTACGCAGAAGCAAAGACTAACTAATGTGCAAAAGAAGGAAATACTTATGAAGAATGCCAACTGAAAATAAGACATGTGATACCAAACAAGATTACTTCTGTGGAAGGACTACCTGGTGAATATATTTATGACAAAATATTGGTGAATGCCAACGAGGGACATTTTACGTTGACCTGGTAGCAATGTGCGATGCCTTCCTGAAACGAATCATCAGTCCTGAAGTAATGTAGTTAACGATCAAGTCATGTGTGACTGAGGTACAAAAAAACTGCTGGGAGATACTCTTTGGAGACGGTAGGCCCAAAAATTAAGAAGAGATTTCATTGTAGTAGGATGTAACACCAGTGCTTTAAAGTACTACAATATCTGATTAAGGTCCTGATGAAGATACTTCATCAGAGGATCACAAAGGTTGTTTAAACATATTGTTTAAACACGAATCACCATCTGTACAAATCAGAGACAAGCATGCAGATGTCTTTCACAGAAATGACAAATACCATTTGGTCCCAAATGGTTGGAATCAGCCAGTAGTGCACTCACTAAGCCAGACCCAGTGGCTCTCAGGGAGAATCCCAGCTAGTTGGAGAGAGTGACTACCGGAAGAGATATTAGGCCCAGTAGATATACTGTGCCTACCTCATAGGTATCTATTATATCATGAGAAATTAAGTGGCAAACTCAAAATTTAACCAGATCAAGGGATCTTAATGAAGTTGTGGCATAACCATTGTCCTACAAAGATGGTTGAATGATATTTGCAGGTATCTATTTAAATAAAATGTATCTATTTTATTCAGACTATATCTATATCTATTTGAATGATAGAAATTTTATGTAACATGATGTAAAACAGAACAAAATAATTCGTGCTTGACGAAAAGTCCTAATTAATTACTTTAAATATACCATTCTGTGGATATCTTTGGTACAGAATGCTGGTTTGAATCAATATAGTACCAGAAACATATTTTAACAAAGAGTGATGCTGCACGATAAGAATTTGATGGGAAATGCGGAACAGATGGGACTTGAAGGAAGAAAAACAGAGAAAAAGGCAGACAATAGACTGCGCCACTTTATAGATTGCATCATAGGGCTAATTGTTTAGTGTGTTGCAATAATATTTGAGTGTGGAAAGTCCCAGTGAATACATCCAACTTCATGGAGAGACACCTACAGTAAGAGCTGCGCCCTACACCGGGTGTCCACGGGGCTTGTGAAGATTCTACCTCTTCTTTTTCCCTGAGTGTTTGAGAGTGATTCTTTTCCACTTTGATTCTGTGGGTTCCACTGTGATTGAATAAGCCAAAGAGGGATTCACAGACTTTAGCATGGAAAAGGCAAGAGCTGCCAATAGGTAGTTTGGGAGGTGGTGCATTCCTTCCATTATCCTTGTCCCATTTCTGTGTTTTACCAATGAATGGGTCTTAGATTCTCAATCCCATCCTGATTGCTGTTCCTCCATTTTAAGCAGTAATGGGCCAGAGATTCCCATGATTTGCAAAGGATTTTACACTTGCTTAAGAAGGCTATGAGAACACTCTTGAATTCTTTTCTCTGTCCACTTGGTAACTGTGTGACTCAGCTTGGAACAGAATATTTGTATGTTGGGCATGTGGACAGCCTTTTCTACTCAATGGAGCTAGCTCTTTGCAATTAGAGCCTCAGGTGCTAGAGATGTTGTCTTAGGAGAGAATGCTGCAAATGGATTATCTACTCTGCCAAATTTGTGGAATTTTGTGAGGATTGGGTTTGTGCTTTCTCCAGTGTTTTGAGGTATCTGCTGCAGGAACTAGATTGCCCCAGAATCATACAAAATGTCAGGGAACATTACAGGCCATCAGATTAATTTTGTAAACTTGATCCACTCATTTTTTTCTCAGATCGCCACAGGCCAGAGGTACAGATGAACTTCATCATTGTTGGCCGTCTCCACTAAAAAGTAGTTGATATTACCAAGGTACAGAAGAGAAAAGCCATTTTTGAAAATGGAGATGAAAGTTTTACAATTATTTTTTTCTTTACTGTAGATTACTGAGTTTGGAAATGACAAATGAAAGATACTTAACGTGAGTTAGGCCATAGAAAGATAGTTTTATATAATGTCAAGTTTTCATCGGTATAAGATAGGATAGGCAGCCTTTGAAATACTCAAGTCTAAAAGTAAAAATGACATCATTGCAGGAGTTCATTAGCACCTTTTCAGAGGGGTGGATTCAGGCAATCCAGCAAAAGGGCATTGAGGTCAACTTATTAATACTATGAGGTGTGATTTTTTTTTACATGTTTGTGAATTTATAATATAGATTCAAGAGGGATTCACAGACTTTATCACAGAAAGGGCAAGAGTTACCCACAATATTTTGGGAGGTGGTGCGTTCCTTCCACTGTTCTTGCTTTGTTTCTGTTTTACCGATGAATGGACCTTATTGTCAAGAATCTGGTGAAAATAGAAAACAGTCTGTACTGAAGATCAAAAGCATAATCTTCCCAATTCTAATTGGAGGCAATTTCTGTTCATAGTTGGATCTTCAGGCTGACAGTTTCAAAATTTGATTATTAATATTCTACTGAGTTGGTGAAGAAATTAACCCATTTAAAATTATTGCCACTAGTAAAATAATGTGGTAGATCATAAAGGTGATTTGAAGGAGGGTCAGGTAGCTCAAAGACAACATTTCTGAGAACTTGGTTGGAATCCAGCTCTGGAAAATGGATTGAAAATATCTCCTCTCTGTTGAATTTGTGAATCCAATGTGTAATGAGTGTTGGTAATCTAATTTCTTAAGTAGTGTGTGCCCACAGTACAAGGTGCAAATTGCATTCAATAGGCAATCCCCAAGGAAGGCTAATGTGTTTGTTCTAAATTTGGATTAAGAATGCTGAGGCAGAATAGAAAGGCTTTACTCCACATCTGGTACATGCCATACTTGACCTGGAAGCCATTCATGCTGACATTGAGCATGGAAGTGAGGAAATGTATTTCATTCCTTTGTGCTGTTTCTTTCATCTTAAAACACACATAAAAATAAAGACAAGATTGCAAGAAAAAATATATAAATCACTCAAATCTAAATTATTTTGGCATATGAAAAGCAGTTTCAGTACAATACTTCGTAACTACTAAATAATTTGAGAATGTTATAGTTTGGATTCTTTTACCTATAAATTATTGCAGTCCCTTCAGGGACAAACTAATCTCTACAGAAAACACATTACTATGGTAATGGGGTTATATAAAAAACATTGCTTTGTTTTTGATCCTTTAGTGCAGGTTACCTCTCATCATGCTGGGTAAATCCCTACTATTTTACAGGTGGAGGGACTTTACAGCAACTGACACAGACAGATGACATATTTATTAGCTTGTCAAAGACTCCCCTGTTTATGGAACACTCACCTAGCTAAACAAAACAATCAGTTTTTCATTGGATAATTTGTATGGCTCCCATTGCGAGCCTCAGTGAAGTGCTTGATGAGGCATAAAATGATGATTAATTAATTTACTGCTCAGTTGATCATCAAACTGAGAGGTTTATGATTCTCTCAGCGGTCATCGGTCTCTATTCAGCGTGCAGCAGCATGAACAGTCTTTGCTTCAGCCTACTGCTGCCTTTGGTTTGACCTAAAGCATTGCATCCGAGCTGAAAGTTTTACAGCACAACGTGTACGGTACGTAGATAGAGGACCCTCAGTTTCAATGCTGCAGTCAGAATCTGTTTTACTCCACTGAATGAGGCTTTTCATGTAAGTTATTGCACAAACAATTAATCAAACATAGATAATCTGACATTGTTACTTTTAAGTAAGAGCTTTTATGCAGTTGAGTTGCTAATGTGCAAAGTTAACACACACAAAATTGAACAGTTTGTCTAGGTGAGCAGTGATAAGGTCCTTAAACATTGACAGAATTATAATCCTAATTACATGCATCATAATAACATTACCAATGTCAAAAGGTATAGCAATGAGAAAGATGTTTATGTAAAAATAATTAGTTTGTCTTAGAAATGAGAAATATGGACTACAATGATCGAAAAAGAATTACTGCTTTTGAAAATGATCATATGAAGTTTTCCCCAAAGCAGTTTTGTCAACATTTCAACAGACCAATGGTATATAGATCTTTATAAAAGACAATTTCTAAATTTTAGTGCTGCCAGCTACCTACATTAAAATAATTTTGTGCAAGAAATTAAGGCAATGGCATGGAAAATGTTAATGTTACATATTCCATTATCAATACAGTGTTATTTTTAATGATCAACCAGAAATATGATTTTGTTTTGGAATTTTGAAGAAAAAATGCTGCATTCCTGAAGCAATAAAGTTAGCATTCATTTTATAGGGAAGGCAAATACTCCATGGTGAATAGCCATGTCAGAAGCTTTGTGAAATATGCCTGGCATGTAACACATTAAATACATTCTGGATTGGCACAGAAACTAAAGAAGCAGGGAACCAGGTGGAGCACTCAAGGATCTAATGAGATGACATCTGCTCTGGTTCGATAGTATAGCAAGGCTTGGAAAGACAGCAAAACTTAAAGACTATGTAGTAATCATTTTAACGCTCATTCTATGCATAAAGAAGCAAACAAAATATGGCATAAACAATGGGAAAACAAGGAAAAAAATCATTATTTTACCCATAGGTCATTATGCCATATCCTGGGATTGAAAGCTAAAATAATTCAAACAATGCTGAAAATTACTTTAGACATTTTGGAAATTCAATGTTTGCTTCTTACTTCAAAGAAGTTATGACTTTTAAAATTGTGCATGCGCTTCATGGAATGAGCACCATCTGTAGATTTCTATTTCAAATTACAAATGGACTTACAAGCTTTGCTTTATCAAAGGTTTGATTCTTCAACCTTTGTGGTGTGTAGGTCAAAATATACCAAAAGAAGTTGACATTTTCTTTTTCATAATACTTGCCAATCACAGGTCCAGCTGTGGAGAGTATTTTAAGCGTCCTTTACATTTCTACATATTGTTGGCTATTAGATTTACTAATAGAAAATAACTTCCCTGTGAGTTTTGATTATGTTCAAAATTAGTTAGATAAAGAAGTTTAGAGAAATTGAGATACTTTTGAAAATAGTATTTTCTTCTCATCACATATTTAGTTAATGTAAGGGACTTCTCAAAAAGAAACAAAAAAAGTCAATCAAGTTCTGCTCATTTTCATATTTCAAACATTACCTGTGCTTGGCTTAATTCATTAAAAAAATGAAGGCTCAACTTTATTCGCCGTATATATTTACACGTATTAAGAACTTGTGGGTGGTTGTGCCGTAGTTAATAAAAACAACATTCATGAATTAGAAGAATTAAGAATTATATAACAAATAATTTTAGAGGTTAAAGTACAAATATGAAATAAAATATGTATAAATACAAGCATGTACTTATATTGGAATTAGCATTACAAAACTTGGTTTAAAGTATTTACAGTGCAGATAATAAATAGAGGAGTGGGGGTGAAGGGATGAACCAGGATTGTTGATCCGATTAACTGCCCATAGGAAGAATCTTTTAAGATGGTGTGAAGTTTTTGTTTTAAGAATCCTTATTCAATTAAAAATTGCTAACTACGTAGCCCCCATTTTTCATGCAAATTATGTATCCCCCACTTTGCAAAGTGTTTGGGTACAAACTTTCTCCATTAAAGGTACTACTGCAATAGAAGATGAATCTTTTCAAATCACAGAGAGGGATGTAATTTTCGGAAACTTTATGGAAGCTTACTGATGTTGTTATGGACTAGTATCTAGAGACATGAACAATAATCCAGAGGTGCAAGTTTAAATCCCACTGTAGCAGCTGGATATTTATTCTCCAGTAATCAAATCAGTCTGGAAGTGAAAAAATCTGGTATCAGTATTGATGACAATGAAACTACAAAGTTGTTATAAAAACCTAATTGATTCACTGCTGTTCTTCAGGAAAGGTAATCCCACCTTTCTTACCCTGGTCTGGCCTCCCACTGCTGCCTGTGGGAGTTTGTTTTCTCCCCGTGACCGCTTGGGGTTTCTCCGGGGTGGTTTGTTTTCTCTCACAGTCCAAAGACGTACCGGCTGATAGGCTAATCGGTCATTGTGAATTGTCCTGTGATTAGGCTAGGGTTCAGTGGCAGGATGGCAAGGTGGTGAAGCTCAAAGGGCTGTTTCCTGTGCTGTACCTCAATAAAACACAAAATATAAACATGCCTCTGGACCCTCCAGTTCAGTTGACTACTAAGATTCAGCAAGTAATCAGTCTTGGACTCCTAGTGAATTCTTCCAATATTCACACCCCGCAAAATGAACAAATATAAAAACAATGATGGTTTACTTGAAAATTATGACTCTATATAATTTAAACCTATTTAATAAAAAAAATCAGTACAGCACCTACTCTCAAAGATTATTGCTTTAATTCTGCTGCTATTACTTTTTCTAGAGGGATCTCTTTCACCCTCAAAATATTGGGGTAGAAGAGATCCCTCTTATGAAAGTCAAGAGCTTAATATTTAAACTTTTTGAACATACTAAATACTTGTTATGTTTTATCCTTCTGTTGATTTTTCTTTCCAATAGTATTGTTCTTCTTCTTCTTAAGCCTCTCACCCCTACTGGGACATACACCGCTGACAGCAGCTCATCCGAATACTCTGTCATGGGAAAATCCTTCAAGTTATCCCCATCTTCTTGGTGTGTTCTTCCTTTCCAAGGAATGAGGTCTTTGGAGCTTCTGTTGAAGTTTCTGTAGCTTACAGGATGGGGCTGCAAGTCCCAGGCCCAGCTCTAGACTGTCCATGGCAGAATGCATTTCAAACACTATATTATGATGTTGGTGAAAGCAGATTCAATGGCAATTTTCAAAAGGAAATTAAATGTATATATCTAATGAATATTGCCAGGAACGGGCAAAGAAAAAGGGAAGGAAACTATCTGGATACCCACTTCAAAAAGCTGGCACAGGCACAAGAAATCAAATGGTTTCCTCCTACGCTGTATCATTCAAAGATTTTCAATTTAAAGTTAGAAATGCGTGAAGGATAACAAGTAATGACATTCTAAAAACACATATTGCGAACACTTTTCATGAGTTCAATACTATGAGAAAAATGTCTTTATTTCCTTTGATTTTATTATGTTGGATTTTCATTAGTGAGAATAAAATTCACAACTTTATATTTAGCTCTTAAACATTTCTTTTGCACCCAACTGAATACTCAGGTGACCTGATTCGTTGTTCGGCAAAATCAAACCATCTCCAACAGATTCCAAACCAAGGCGTAAAAAGCAAAATGCAGCACGTGTTGGGACATTCTGGCACATCCAGACTTTTATACTCAGTGGCCACTTTATTAGGTACACCTGTCCTCTTGCTCATGAATGCAAAATATCTAATCAGCCTATCATGTAGCAGCAAATCCATGCATACAACATGCAGACATGGTCAAGAGGTTCAGTTGGTGTTCAGACCAAACATCAGAATAGGGGAAGAGATGTGATCTACAGAACCTAACTATGGAATGATCGTTGGTGCCAGATGGGATGGTATGAGTATCACAGAAACTTCTGATCTCCTGGGATTTTCATGCAAACCAGTCTCTAGAGCTAAATGGTGCAAAAAAAAAATCCAGTGAGCAGAAATTCTGTGGGCAAAAATGCATTGTAAATGAGGGATGCAAGAGGAAAATGACCAGACTGTCAGGAAGGTGACAGTAACTCAAGTAACCATACATTACAGCAGTGACATTTAGAAGAGCATCTCTGAATGCACAATATGTCAAACCTTGAAGTGGATAGGCTACAGTAATAGAAGACCACAGACATAAACTCAATGGCCACTTTATTAGGTACAGGGGTTTAAGGTGAGAGTGAAAAGATTATAAGGGGACCGGAAGAGGAGGCTTTCCCACGGTGAAGGTGGTGGTATATTGAATGAGCTGAACCGCTAGAGAATGTGGTAAATACTTAACACAGAAGGTAAGAGACACAAGACAGACAGGAGACAGTGAATAGGAATAAAGGGGGCCTTTTCTGATTGGCTGCTGGTGACTAGTGCTATTCCTCAGGGGTCAGTATTAGGATGGCTACTTCTCACATTGTTTGTCAATAATTTAGATAATGGAATTGATGGCTTTGTGGCAAAGTCTGCGGATGATACGAAGAATAGGTGGAGGCATAGGTAGTGCTGAAGAAGCACTACCATTGCAGAAGGACTTGGGCAAATTGGAAAAATGGGCAAAAAAGTGGCAGATGGAATACAGTGTTGTGAAATATATGATGATGCATTTTGGTAAAAGGAACAATACTGCAGATTATTATCTAAATGGGGAGAAAATTCAAACATCAGAGGTGCAAAGGGACTTAGGAGTCCTCGTGCAAGAGTCCCAGAAGCTTAATTTACAGGTTGAGTCTTTGGTAGAGAAGGCAAATGCAATCTTGGCATTCATTTCAAAGGGAATAGAATACAAAACAAGGAAATAATAATAAAAGGGGTAACATATGAGGAGCATTTGGCAGCTTTGGGCCTGTGCTCATTGGAATTCAGAGCAATGATGGGGATTCTCATTGAAACCTATCCAATGTTGAAAGGACTATCCAATGTTGAAACGACTAGAAAAGGTGGATGTGGAGAAGATGTTTCCTATTGTGGGAGTATCCAGAACTAGAGGACACGGCCTCAAAATTGAGGAGCGACCCTTTGGAAGAGAGGTAAGGAGGATTTTTTTCAGCCAGAGAATAGTGGAATGCTCTGCCACAGACAGCTCTGGAGGCCAAGACTGTGGGTATATTTAAAGTGAAAATTGATAGTTTCCTGACTGGTCAGGTCATCAAAGGATACGGCGAGAAGGCAGGTTTATGAGGTTGAGTGGGATCCAGGATCAGCCATGATGGAATGGCGGAGCAGACTCGATGGGCTGAATAGCCTAATCCTGCTCCTATGTATTATTGTCTTATGGTTTAAGAAACACAATTCAAAAGCTTTAAAGACTTATGGACAGGAAGGGTCCCAACCTTTTTAAGCCATGGACCAATACCATTAAGAAAGGGATCCATGGACTCCAAGTTGGGAACCCCTGGTCTAGAAGGATACGGGATAGATGCAGACAAGACAGAAGAACTCAGATTAGCATGGAGGAGATGGATCAAAGAGCCTGATTCTATGCTACATAACACGATGACCATGACTGAAACTGGACAGGTATAAATGAATGCCTGTGGGGCAGCACTTTTGTGGTAGTGATCGTGAACGAGTGTCTCCTTGTGATGGGCAGGAGGACCTCTGCCATATTGTATAACTCTGTAATTCTATGCGAGTCATTGTGCTGCCAGGGGAAGCGGCAGAAGCAGATATGCCAACAATGTTTGAGAGGTATTGAGACATCTACTAATGCTTCCCATAGGCAAGGAGTTCCAGTGAACTCTGTTTATGTGACAATAAATTAATCTGAATCCAAATCTGACAGGCCAGGTGAACAAGGAAAGCAATTGAGAGATAAAGACCATGGGAGGATGGAAGAGCAGTGGAAAATGGCATAGTGGCTAGCACAAACGTGTTGGGCTGAAGGACCTGTTCACGTGCCGTGCTGTTCCAGTTAAAGTACTGTATGAAGTAGGCCCTCACTATCCAGAGCATGTGCTCTGCTCATTACTATCATCAGGGATGAGGCATAGGAGCCTGAAGACACACACTTGATGTTTTAAGAATGGGTCCTTCCTCTCCGCCATCAGGTTTCTGAATGGTTCACGAACCCATCAACACTACCTCAATATTTTGTTCTCTTTCTGCATTCCTTTTTTAAAAAAATAATTCTTATTTTAAGTATAGTAATTATGTTCATGTATTGCACTCTACTGCTGCCACAAAGCAACAAATTTCATGACTTAGTGATAATAAACCTGGTTTTGATTCTGATCCTTTGATTATAATAACTCAAGAAAATCTAAATACAGAGAAATAACATGTCACTAAAAGGTTATTATAGAAGCTCTATGGATTAATGATATACTTCACAATAAAAACCAGCTTCACAATAAATACCTCTAGCTCTGGAATTAATTTCTTAAACATCATTGCTTCTCCCCCTTTAAGAACATCCTTGAAACCTACCTCATTAATCCTGTCTCTGTTGCAGTTGTTAATTTGGTTTGGTGTTCATTTTTGTATGACTATAGTCAAGGAGTCATAGAGCACCCCAACAGAGAAACCTGTCTACTGGCTCACCTGGCCTGTGCTGAACTATTATGTTGCCTAGTCCCATCGACCTGCACTCAGAACATAATCTTCCACCCTCTCATGCATATTTCTATCCAAATTTCTCTTAAATGCTGAAATAGAACCCATATCCATGACCTCCACTGGCAGCTCATTCTACAGACTTACCACCCTCTAGGTATAGCTATTTGTAAGTTGCTCAATAAGAAAGGCGAGCATAATGAAGAAGAAAGAGGAAAGTGAAGCTGAGACCAAGATTAGATCATGTGTGATAGTGTTGAATGGCAAAGCAGACTCAGTGAGTCATATGACCTACTCCTGCTTCTGTTCCTTACGTTCTCATGTTGGTTTAACATTTGATGATTGGCACTCTTTGAAATAACTTGGCAGAGACATTTGTCTAAAAATAACTAGAACAGCATCAAAACTAGGCTGATTTTTGTGCTGAGAATGTGGCTAGATTGCTAAAAATGCTAATGTTTGAATGAGTTTTCAAATTTGATGCTATTTTGCCCACTCATGCACTTGTAAAGGATCTATGGCATTTTTCGAAGAAGATAAAGGGAAGCTGACTAACATGCTTTTTCATCCAATAGAAGCAATAATGGAATATCATTTATTCTTCAGTAGCTTCTAGGATGTTGCTCAACGTAAATTATCTATTGCTTTTCCTTACTTTTTTGACTATGGTTGCACTTCATCAATAACCTGGAGGTTGCAAATGCCTCAGCCCTGAGCAACTAAACCTTTCCATCTCTCTACACTTCAGAGGCTGCTTAAGATAACAAGACCAAATGTATCTGCAACTTATAAACTAATGGATTTTGCAGATGGTGGAAATCCAGAATACACACAGAAAATGCTGGAAGAGTTCAGCAGGTCAGGTAACATCCATGGAAAGAAATGAACAGTTGACATTTTGGGCTGAGACCCTTCATCAGGACTGAAAAGGAAGGGGGAAGAAGCCAAACTAAGAAGGTTGGGGGAGGAGAAGGATTACAAACTGGAAGGTGATAGGTGAAGCTGGATGGGTGGGAGAGGAGGGATGAAGCAAGAAGCTTGGAGGTGATAGGTGAAGCCGGATGGGTGGGGGAGGAGGGATGAAGCAAGAAGCTTGGAGGTGATAGGTGGAAAAGGTAGAGGGCGTGAAAAGAAGGAATCTAATAGGAGAGGAAAGTGGACCATGGGAGAAAAGGAAGGAGGAAGGGCACCAGGGGGAGGTGATAGGCAGGTGAGGAGTGAAGAAGACATAAAGAGGGGATCCAGGGTTGAAATGGAAGAAGACAGATGGGAAGGGGAAGAAATTATCAGAAGTTAGAGAAATTGTTGTTCAATTGCTGTAATCTAATAGTGATTAAATATATCACCGCACTTTGACACTATATTAATGCAAGTCTTTAGCTATGGAATGCCAAAAAGTGTACAAAATATCTAAGGTACACTCCAAATTTGATATTGCAAGAGTCAGCGTGTACGTACAAGAAAAATATTTTCTGTGTAGTTTGTCCGTTAATCAAGGGCAATTTATCCTGTGCATCAGCAGATGATGTGTGGACTGAATTGTGCCTGATTCAAATCTGCCCTTGGCTCCCCATGCTAATCCATTGCTGTGTATACTTACATATCACCAGTGGGATCTAATGTACAAA